>NC_061115.1:103136593-103195727 GCF_002878395.1 Capsicum annuum | reverse complement strand
GAGCAACATCATATAGAGCCATTAGCAGCAGTGCTCATGAACTTTGATATTATGTCATTAATGAGTATGATGAGACAGTAAGTTCTTTTATTGGTAAAGGATCGTAGGACTTAAAAAAAAGAGCGACTTTACCAGCTTGACTATCTATTGAGAAGCCACTAGTCTTAGAGTTGAAGGCCTTCCCTTCTCACTTGCATTATGTATTTTTAGGGGTCAACAATACTTTGTCAATTGTTATTGTGGAAGATTTAGTTGATACATAGGTTGAGGCCACTTTGATATTGGTATTGTAGAGGTTTCAAAAGGCCATTAGTTGGACCATTGTATGTATTGTTGGGGTTCCATCTAAAATTTATACTCATAAAATTTAGTTGAAACCAGTATGTATACCTAGCTTCGAGCATTAGCGTCATATTAATCCACCTATGCAAGAAGTGGTGAATACAGAGATCATAAAGTGGTTAGATGCATGTGTGGTTTACCCTATTGTAGACAACAAGTGGGTGAGCCCAGTTCAGTGTATTCCAAAAATGGTAGGATAAGAATGAGATGAATGAGTTAGTACCAATGAGTCCAGTTATTGGATGGAGAGTTTGTATGGATTATAATGATGAATACTTAGATGCAAAAGGATCACTTTCCTATGTTGTTTATGGATTAAGTATTAGACTGCCTTGTTGGTAGAGGATGGTATTGTTTTCTTGATGGTTATTCGGGGTATAATCAGATTTTTACTGCCACCAAAGACCAAGAGAAAATGACTTTCACATGTTCATATGGTACTTTCGTGTTCAAGAAGATGTCTTTTGGACTTTGTAAAGCTCCCACCACCTCTTAGTGTTGTATGATGTCCATTTTTTGTTATGGTGAAGCATACTATAGAGGTCTTTATGTATAATTTCTTAATCATTTTGGTGACTATTTGGCTAACACACTTCAGAGATGTGAAGAGTGTAACTTGGTTTTAAATTAGGAGAAGTATCACTTTATAGTGAAAGATGGCATAGTCTTGGGGCATAAGATTTTAAAAAAAGGGCATAGAAGTTGACTGACAAAGATTAAGGTGATTGAAAATTACCTCCATCTATTTTTGTCAAAGGTATTCAAAGCTTTTTGGGGCATGCAGGGTTCTATAGGAGATTTATTAAGGACTTCTCCAAAATTGCAAATCTATTGGGCAACTTATTGGAGAAGGAGGTGAAGTTTGTATTTGATGATACGTGTCTCAAGGCCTTTGAGTGCCTCAAAGAGATGTTAATTTATGCCTCTATCATTGTGTCTCTAGATTGGTCTCTTCCATTTAAGGTGATCTATGATGCAGTGATGTGGCCGTAAGAGCTGTTCTAGGCCAAAAACGCGAGAAAATACTTCATTCCATATACTATGCCAATAAAGCACTCAACCCCATATAGAAATATTATACTGTGATTGAGCAGGAGTTACTCATAGTGGTGTTTCTTTTTTAGAAATTATGGTCCTAATTGATTGGGACCAAAGTCATAGTTCATACTTATCATACAACTTCGAGGTACATAATGACGAAGAAAGATGCGAAGGCTAGGTTGATTAGGTGGGTATTATTGATGTAGGAATTTGATTTTGAGGTTTAGGATTGAAAGGGTACAAAGAATTAGGTGGCAGACCATCTATCCCACCTAGGAGAAGAGGTGATGCTTAAATTAGGGGATGATCTTGATAGGGATGAAATATTTCTAGATGTGCAGGTCTTGGCAGCATCACAAGACTTAATCCCCTGATTGGTTAATTTAGCCAACTATTTGGCAAGTGACATCATTTTGGAAGACTTTTCATTTCAGTAGAGAAAGAGGTTTATGCATAAGGTGCACCCATTATTTGGAGGTGTATTCCTGAAGTTGAGGTGATGCATATTATTGAGGCTTATCATTCGTCCCTAGTTGGGGGTCACCATGGTGGTAATCGCACGACCCATAAGATGTGATAGTGTGGCTACTATTGGCCAACCATTTACAAAGATACACATGACTATGCTCGTACCTGTGACCAATGCCAGCACCAAGGAAATATCTCTCGGAAGCATGAGCTCTACATGACACCTATTCTTGAACATGAGTTGTTTGATATGTGGAAAATTGATTTCACGGGTCCATTTGTTAGTTTGTATGGTATCAAGTATATATTGGTGGCTGTTGAATATGTTTCTAAGTGGGTGAAAGCTCTTGCACTTCCCAACAATAAGGGTTGCAATGTCATGATATTTCTCAAGAAGAATATATTTCCTTTCGAATAATGAGGGTCATAGTGTGACGATATTTCTCAAGAAGAACATATTCTCGAGGTTCGGTACTCTCCGTGCTATTATTAGTGATGGCGTGTCCCATTTTTCTAATCTTCTATTTAAGGCCCTACTTGAAAAGTATAGTGTGAAACATAAGGTGGAAACACCTTACCATCCAAAAACAAGTGGGAAAGTTGAGGTCTTCATTCGTGAGATCAAATCCATTTTAGCAAAGACTATGAATGTCAGTCAGACTGATTGGTCAAGGAATCTAGATGATGTACTTGGGCCTATCGTACAACTTTGAAGACTCCCATAGATGCCTCTCGATATCAACTTGTGTACAAGAAGGCATGACATATGTCGTTTGTACTTAAGCACAAGGCACTATGGGTACTGAAAAAGATAAATTTTGAGTGGAGCAATGCTGCAAACCCGAGGATGAGTAAGGTAAATATGTTGGATGAATTCCTACTCTGAGATTATGAATGTTCAACTTTGTACGATGAGAAGATAAAGCTGTATCAATATGAAAAGATTAAGAAAAGGGTATTCCAAACATGAGATATGCTCTTGTAGTATAATTTGAGACTTCAATTGTTTCCTGACAAGTTGAATTCTAGGTGGTTTGGACCATTCATTGTTGTTAGAGTATTCCCACATGGTGCAACTAAGTTGAAGCGAGACAGAGAATCCCATTAAAGGTGAACTGGCAATGTATTAAGCACTACATAAGATATATAGAGGAAGTGAAGGTTTGTGTTGATTTAAGCCTTGGTGAAGTCTGAGTAGCCAAGGGAACTGAGTTGTGCCGCGATGTTAAATCAGGCGCTGCATGGGAGGCAACCCACAGGTTTTTTGGTGATGTCCGAGTATCCAACATAGACATGTTGTGTTGTGACGTTAAATCAAGCACTTCATGGGACGAAACCCATGTTTTTGTACTTATTAAATACCAGGTTAATTTGATTTTTGTGTTCAGTGTGTGTGTGTGTGTGTATATATATATAAAATATAACTATATATATGTGTGTATATATATATATACATACATACATACATACATCGTAATCTAGTGTATGTGCATTGCATGTATGCTCCATATCAATTCCTTAATCTATATAAAGAATGGAGTAATTTTTTCTTCAATTCCAACAAATTAAGAAAAATGAAATTCAAGGATTTTTCTCATGAATCAAATTTAATAATTAAAAGTTGAATGTTAGTGTATTATAGTTTCTATTAGTTTAAACTTTAGCTTTAGAAGATCCATTACATATGTACACACATTCAAAATTAATACATTAATTCAAAATTAATGGAAGACAAAAATAGGAGAACTATATGTAAGATTATTGAAGGAAAGGATAATTTATAGTATTAGATAATTAAAATATTAGTTGACTGTAAAATTCAATGTTAAAATTTTCTTACATTGTATTCGGATAAGAGAAAATAAATGTTTTAAAGGTACTTTCAAGAAAGAAATAACTTTCTAAAGTATTACCATACTTAATTGACATATGAAATTTATATTTTTTTTTTCATGATGAAAGTTGGGATTTATAAAATTTTAATGTAAGGAGTCATTTTTGAGAGTTTTAAAACTTACATAAAAACTGAAAATTGGAAAATAGTTAACATTACTTATCTTTTGTCATTTACTTTCTACAATTTTTACAAAAATAACATATGGAAAATAATATTTTTTATTTACATGATTGTCTAATTAGTAGCAGGGAGAAAATTAGAGAGAAATCTAATCAGACTTTTGTTTCGTCCATCAACAATGTTCCTGCAAAATATTAAATAAAACATAACTTCGTTTCAAGAAAAATCATTAAAAACATTGAAGTGGACATATATAGATAGGGACACATGAAAAGAAAATATAATTCACTAATCAAATCATAACATGAGAAATTCTAATGATAAACAATTGAAAATAAGCAAATAAAAATAAGAAGAAGAATTCTTAGGAAAAAGGTGAGCTACCACAACGAAGTGCAGTTGGCAGACCCTTGCATATATTTCGTTTCTTTATTTTTACTTTTTGTATGAAAGTTTTTATAAGGGATGGAGTTGGAGTTTTAGTTCAGAATAAAAGGAAAATTTAATAGATAAATTTCTAGCTGATTTCAACGTCTTATTAAGAGTTTTTACCTATTACAAATAAGTAAAACTTTAATATTTATTTTATATTCTTTCCATATATATTAGGAGTTCTTAGTTTAATAAAAGGAGAACTTACATAAATATCCCAAATTTTTAATGGATTGTAACACTTTTTATCATAATTTTGTTAAATTACAAGATTACCCGAATTTTTATTTTTGTAATACATATCTTTAGCCTCGATAAATATGCATTGTAATATATTTGTAACTGAATAATTACTTAAATAAGGAAGTAACTGATTTTCAATTATTACGGGAAGTCACGCACCAATAGTGTCATAAATACATATGTATCATAACGATACATCTAGTAAAATTATTCAATATCCCATCTAAAATTCAATCTCGCACAAAAATAAATAGTGTACATATGTCAAACATATGTTAAATGTATTAAACATTTATAAATGAATCAAAATATGAATCATTATCAAAAAGTATTTGTCATAAATATCACCAGTATTCTGACAACTAATGTATCACTCATATCTACCACCAATATACTAAAAACAAATGTATCATTCATATGTATCACTGTTTATAGTACGAAAATATATTTAGAAATTAAAAACATTATATGTGTATCAAACACATTAATCAAAAATATATGTATCAACGCCGAATTCGATATCTAATTCTACGAACCATTGCAGTGGTCATCATCATTGTCATGGTTCCACTAAAAACTATGATAATTTTTAGCTTATTCAGTATGAAGATTCTTCAAAAGAATATGAATATTAGTCAACATGAAGAACATAATAAAGCTTTCAAAATTTTAAGGAAAAAGAAGATTAATAGAGATGGGAAAAATTGAACCAAATTATAAATTGCAAATGATAAGACCTGATGAATTTTTTTAATTTTTTTAGGCATTTATGATTTTTTCTAGATATTTAAGAGATTCTCTCACATTATTACTCTCCTAAATAAATACAAATTCCTTACTTCCTTATTTAATATGTATCAAGAGGAAAAACAGAAATATGGGTGTGGGCAACATAATTTTACTAAATTAAAATTCATACAAAATTTAGATTATATTAGTCTCAAATAAATATTGTGGATTAATCGTTTAACTCCAAACATTTATAGATTTAATTAAAGTCCAAATGTATTTCTCTAGTCTATTGATTTGGGCTACAAATAATGAGTCCACTTTGTTAAGCTCAAGATGTCATCATATTCTAAAGGCCTAATTTGGTGCCATGTGTCAAATGACCTGTCATACCAAGTCAAGTGATGTCACGACCCGAGGATACCCCCTGGTAGTGACAATAGTTCTTACAGCCACAAGAGACCACAAGCTAACCCTTGAGTTAGTACCTGTTATGAGCATTGAGTAAAATAGTAATACAACACATGTGTGGAAGCTAAGATGATAAGATACTATAAATTTGAATACTCAAATATATAGCAGTGACATGTCTGAAATATTTGATAAAATACTGGAAAACTATCTATCTGAAACAACTGATAAAAAATGAAAGAACTGACTGACTATCTACTGATTATCTGAAAGCTTCTAAACATCAAGAGGAGTTTACGGGTCAAACTCCCTACTAACTCCGACAGACTGAACATAAGGAAATACTGAAATAACTGAGAAAACATATCATATCCTCATTGGATGAGGACTCACCACTACTGTTGTTGGGTAACGCTAAGTTGTTTATGAACGTTGGGAAATTGAGCGTTCAAACCTATGTTATAAGGCAACATAGCGCAAAGAAAAGTATGCGATCAGTACTATGATGTACTGGAATATGAGATAAGGACTAACTAAAATGCATGAGATTACTGAGCATGAATGCATAAACATGTAATATCTGAGAATACAAGACCAAGCACAAATATGTTTCTACTATAATCTATAATTTGAAAGACTAAATTTTGTATAACTGAATAACTGAAAATCCATATGCTTTGGTCAAGTAGACCTGAGCTAAGACATACTGAATATTGACTGAGACTGTGGGAGTTGACTACAACTGATATATCCCAATCTAAGCTATCGGGGTCAACCTATAACCCCAGTTGGAAGGGTGCTGGTACCTTGCCAGGGGTACCAATACATGACTAACAATATGGATCCAACACTGAATAATTATAGAAATACAATATCAAACTTGAAATATTGTAGTATGTAATCATGATTCAAAACTTAAAACATAGATATTTCATCAAACATATAAGAATCATGAACTTGAGCATGGGAATATCTTAAAACATGAGAAAACAACATGGTTATATGACACAGATAATAACTTCATAATATAATCATAAAATTCACTTGAATATAACATGGAAGATTGAAGCTCATAACATTTTACTCCGATATTGGATTAAGGAAAAATTGATATCGTTGGAAAGATAATTTAACTATCTATCTATTGGTGTCTTGAGATAAAAAAATCTTAGTATACAAAAATTTATGCTTGTTTGAAGATGACTATAGTTATTTTCTTCACAAGGATTTAATCATTAAGGAATATTTTGACTTGTCTATAAGGTAGAAGTTATCCAAATCACTTACAAAACTATCAAAACATGATTTTTGATTTTTCATAAGCTTGAAGCATGGTTATAATATTGGTCTAGATTTTTGAAGTGTTACAATATACCCCCTCAAAAATATTCATCCTCGAATGAGACTGGTTAGACTGGGATTACTGAGGAAGTTGGGATTATATACTGAACATGTATGACTTGAAACATAATTACATAACTGAGTCTGAGACATGATACATAAACTGAACTAATTTTGTGAATACATGTAATGACATGAGATTGGTTACATAGCTGAAACTGAGAACGAAAAAGATTAAATCTAAGGAAGATCGTTACCTCAAGATGAACCAGGGTTTACGGAGAAAAGATGAGGGTACTTGGTTCACATATCTTCCTTTGCTTCCCAAGTATCTCCCTCAACTGATTGATTCCTCCAAATACTTTAACCAAGGGAACTTCATTATTTGTTAGTCTATGAATCTGACGATCAAGGATCTCAACTAGGTCTTCTTCGTAAGAAAGACTATCTTTCACCTCCATACTCTCTAAGGGAATAAATGAAGATGGGTCGCCAATATATTTCTTTTATAAAGATACATGAAACACCATGTACATTGATGCCAAATCTGCAGGCAACCCTAACTCATAAGCTACCTTCCCAAAATGGCTCAAGATTCTATATGGGCCAACATAGTGGGGATTGAGTTTCCCTTTCTTGCCAAATATCTTCTCTCCTTTCATAGGAGAAATCTTCAAATAAACCAAGTCACCAACTTCAAACTCAAGATATCTTGTCTTTACATCTGTATAAGATTTCTAATGACTTTGGGCTATCTTCAGCCTTTCTCGAATTAACTAAACTTTCTCCATTGCCTCTAACACTAAATCTAGACCTATCAAAGTAGCCTTATCTGCTTTAAACCAACCAATATAATATCTATATCTCCTCCTATAGAGATCCTCAATTGGGGCCATCTGAATATTTATGTGATACCTATTATTATATGCAAAATGGTGTGATAGCTATTGTTGTAGGCAAAATCAATCAAAGGTAAGTGGTCATCCCAACTAACTTTAAAGTTAATAAGACAGACTCTCAACATGTCCTCTAAGGTCTGAATGGTCCTCTCTGCCTGACCATCTATCTGATGATGGAAATTTGTACTGAGATGAACTCGGGTACCAAGACCCTTTAGAAAAGCCTTCCAAAAGTGAGAGGTAAACTGAGTACCTCTATCTGATATCATAGAAATAGAATCATGTACAACTTAACCAACTCCCTAATATAAAGTCTGGCATAATCCTCAGCTAAGTATGATGTATGAACTGGCAAGAAATGAGATAATTTGGTCATTCTATCTACAATGACCCATATCAAATTATGTTGATGATGTGTACAAGGCAATCGTGTCACAAAGTCCATGTTCACAACTTTCCACTTCTAAGTGGGGATATTGAACTCTTGAAATGTACCACTAGGCCTTTGGTGGTCAACCTTAATCTGCTGACAATTTTATCACTTAGCCACAAACTCTGCAATATCCTTCTTCATGCTATTCTACTAATAGTTTTCCCAAAAGTCACGGTACATCTTAGTGGCTTCGAGGTGAATAGAATACCATGTACCGTGCGCTCGCTACCTTAAACCATTAACACATGAACAACATAACCTGTCCTGACAATGAAGCACACCATCCCCCCTTGGGAGAAAACCTCTACTTTCTAATCTTTAACTGTCTCCTTAAACTAAACCAAGCTAGGATCCATATCTTGCTTTTATTTTACTTCAAAAATCAAGGAATATTCTAAACTGTTCTAAACCCATATACTACCCTCAGCTAAATTAACCGACCATACACTTAATCTAGCAAGTTGATGAACCTCACTAAATAACTTTTTTTTGTCTTCCTCAATGTAAGCAAGACAACCCATGGACAATCTACTAAGGGCATTTTCCACTACATTGGCCTTACCCGGATGATACAACACACTCATATCATAATCTTTTAATAACTCAAGCCAACTTCTTTGAGAAAGATTCAGATCCTTATTCGTGAACACATACTATAAATTCTTATAGTCAGTGAACACATCAACATGAAGCCCATAAAGGTAATTCCTCAAAATATTTACGGCCAAGACAATAGCTACCAACTCAAGATCATGGGTTGGATAATTACTTTCATTGGGTTTAAGCTATCTAGAGGCATAGGCTATGGCTTACCTCTCTGCATTAATAAACAACCAATACTAACTCTAGAAGCATCAAAATACACTACAAACCAATCTATGCCATCTGGCAAAGTCAAGACTAGAGCAGAAGTGAGTCAAGTTTTCAACTCCTGAAAACTCTTCTTGCAAGAATCTGACCACTGAAATTTAATCTTCTTCAGGGTTAGCCTCAACATGGGATAGAAATAGAAGAAAACCTCTTGACAAACTGCCAGTAATAGTTAGCCAAACCCAAGAAACTCATGATATCTGATGGAGAGATCTGTCTGGGCCAGTTTCTCACCGTTTTGGTCTTTTATGGGTCAACTCTAATGCCATCGTTGAAAATAATATGGCTAAAAAATGCTACTGATCTTAGCAAAAATTTTCACTTACTGAATTTGGCAAATAACTGATGATCTCTAAGGGTCTGCAACACAATTCTCAGATGGTATGCATGATTATTCTTACTACGGGAATAGACAAGGATGTCATCAATAAAGACTATGACAAAAATGTCCAAGTAATACTTGAACACCCTATTCATCAAGTCCATGAAAGCTGTAGGGGAATTCGTTAATCCAAAAGACACAACTAGAAATTTAAAGTGACCATACCGAATTCTGAAAGTTGTCTTTGAAATGTCACATTCTCTGACTCTAAGCTGATGATAGGCAGATCAAAGGTCTATCTTAGAGAAATAACTGGCACCCAGAAGTTGGTCGAACAAGTAATCAACTCTGGGGAATGGATACTTATTCTTGATTGTGACTTTGTTCAACTGATGGTAATCGATGCACATTATGAGAGAACTTTCTTATGCACGAGCAAGACTAGAGCACCCCATAGAGAGATACTGGCCTGCTAAAATGCTTATATAAAAGATCTTTTAACTGTGCGTTCAACTTCTTAATCTCAACTAGAGCTATTTTGTAAGGTGAAATAGAGATAGGCTGGGTATCTGGAAGGAGATCTATTCCGAAGTCAATTTCTCTTTCGGGAGGAACTCCGAGAAGATTTTCAGGGAACACATCTGGAAATTCTCTTACTACTTAAACTGACTCGAGAGTTGGAGTCTCAGAACTAGAGTCTTTGACTCGAACAAGATGGTAAACACATCCTTTAGATATCATATTTCTTGCTTTAAGATATTAACTAATCTGACCCCTAAGCACTGAAGTACTACCCCTCCATTCAATGACTGGTTCATTGGGAAACTTAAAATGAACGACTCTATTTCTAAAATTAACTGAGGTATAACATGAGTGGAGAGAATACATATCGAGAATGACATCAAAATCAGTCATCTCTAACTCCACAAGATCAACTAAGGTGACTTTCCAAGATACTATGATCGGGAAATTTTTGTATACCCATTTGGCTATTATAAATTTAGCCATTAGGGTAGACACTGAGAAAGGCTCTGATAGTATTTTGGGACTGACACCGAAATATATAGCTATATTAAGGGTCACAGAAGAAAGCGAAGCTCCAATATCTAACAATGTATAAACATGAAGATGGAAAACTTGTAACATACCTTTAACCATATCAGGAGAACTTTCCTGATCATGCTGAGTTTAGAGAGCATATAGTCTATTCTGACACTGCCCGCTAATGGCACTATAAGTGGCACCCTACTAAGTCGAGTAACCCACTGGTGCTACCAAATAAGTAGTCTGTCCCTATTGGCGATCATTTTTGCCCTTTTCACATACCTACAGGGTAATCCCTAATCCTATGGCCTGGCTTGACACATCCAAAATACACATCGTTGCTAACCATGCATTCACCGGGATAATTCTTACCATATTTTTTGCATAGTAGATTGGTACAACCACTATTCACACTGCCTTCGGACTTAGGGCCTGATGCCCTATCCTGACTATATTTCCTGAACTTAGGCATTGGCTGCAAACTGAAGATGTTACTGGGGCTGAAAATTTTTAACAAAACTGAGAATGATTACCACCTTTTGACCATGGATAAGAAAAATTAAAACTACCTGTTCTAGCCTTCTTATTCTCTCTTTCTCCTTCTCCTTATGCTTATTTTTCTCAATCTATCGAGCATAAACCATAAGTCTAGATAAGTCCAACTCCTTAATCAATATGGCAATCCTACACTCTTTGACCATACTATCAGCTACACCAAATACAAACTTACTCATTTTAGACCTATTGTCTGCCACTATAGTAGTAGCATACCTCGCCAACTGAGTGAACTTAAGCAAGTACACCTTTACACTTATGCTACCTTTCTCTAAATTGATGAACTCCTGAACCTTAGCTTCCCAAAACTCTAATAGAAAGAACCTATCTAAAAAAGTAATGGGAAACTCCTCCCACTCAACAGACCATGCCTCCATACCTCGATCCTCCTTTCACTACTTAAACTAGGTGTGATCTATGTCCTGCAACTGATATGCAGCTGACTCTAAACTCTCACTTAAAGTGATGCCCATGATATCATTCATTTTCTGCACTATATCTAGAAACTCCTGCGGATCCTCCTCTGACTTGGATCCTAAAAAAAAAGGGGATTCGTTCGAGCAAAATCCTGAATCCTAGTTGCAGCCATATTCATCACCAGATTGGTTGGAGTAATAGCCTGCTGATTGTTCTGAGCTACTACAGAATGGTCCAAGGCTATAAAAGTAGCCTTGAACTTAGGGTGAGAAACATGGTCATTCAGGGGATCGTCCTGCACAGGTAGTGGTGTGGGATGATCTATGTTCCATCTTCTGTTGTTTCTTCTAGGAGACACTATCTGTAAATGTAATGAATGATAAGTTATAAGGAGATTTTAAATAGAGCTCATGCTCTTTAGTACGACATGAACACTGAAAGAAGGAAACAATCATAAAAGCATCTCATAGCCTCTTGTCCATAATTATGGAGCACTTCACACCTATGAATAAGACTCTACTCAACCCAGCTTCAGATACCTTAAGAAACTTTAAAACCTTAGGCTCTGATACAAAGTTTTGTCATGACCCGAGGCTGCCCCTGGTAGTGACAATGGTGCTTACGGCCACAAGTAACTACAAGCTAACCTATAAGCTGGTATTTATTGTAAGCATTGATTAAAATAGTAATATAACACATGTGGAGAATATAAGCTGATAAAATACTATAAATCTGAATACTAAAATACATAGCAATGACATGTTGAAATATTTGATAAAATACTAGAAACGAAATTGTATGTCTAAAATAACTGACAAAAACTAAAAGAACTGATTGATTTTATGAAAGCCTCTAAACATCATGTGGAGTTAATTGTGCAAACCCCCTACTAACTCTAAATGACTGAACATAATTAAATATTGAAATAACTAAGAAAATATATAATATCCTCGGTGGATGAAGACTCGCCACTATGCTGCTGGGTAACACTAAGTGTCTAAGAATGGTCGAGAAACTAAGCATCTGAAATATGTTATAAGAAAACATAGTACAAAGAAAAGTATGCAATTAGTACTTTGAATGTATTGGAATATGAGATAAGGACTAAATGAAATGCATGAGATTACTAAGCATGAATGCATAAACATGTAATATCTGAGAATGTAAGATCAAGTACAAATATGTTTATGAGATAATCTATAATCTGACAGACTGAATTTCTTATAACTGAATAACTGAAATCCGTATGCTTTGGTCAAGAAAACCTGAGTTACGACATATTAAATACTGACTGGAACTGTGGAAGCTGACTACAATCGACATACCCCAATCTAAGCTATCGGGATAAACCTATAACTCCAGTTGGAAGGGTACTGGTACCTACGAGGGGTAACAACACATGACTGATAATGTGGTTCCACAAGGCTGATATCCTGAAGGATGAGGGTGTCAGCCTCTATAGAAGGAGGATACCTCATAATCTATGGTCGCTCCGTAGGTCTAGAACCTATGGACAACTACAAACAACTCATGCCTCTACTGATGGGGGAGTCATCATCCCTATGTTCACTCGATGCTAAGTGTTACTACCAACAAAAAGACTTTGGTATTACTAGTTCTTTAACATGATATGGTACTATACTTGTAAGTGCATAGCATGAACATGACATTCTGAATATGATAATAAAACCATAGTCTGACTGATTTATTACTTGAAAAATAGAAATCATGTAAAACACATAGGTATTGTGTGTTCATAACCCGCCAGCACTAAATAATTATAGAAATATGATATCAAACTTGAAATAACGTAGTATGTAATCATGGTTCAAAACTCAAAAAATAGATATTTTATCAAACATATGAGAATCCTGATGTTGAGCATGGGAATGTCTTAAAACATGGGAAAATAGCATGGTTACTTGACTGAGATCATAACTTGATAATATAATCATGAAATTCACTTGAATATAACATGGGAGATTGAAGATTAAAGAATAAGAAAATCTAATTTCTCATGGAATCATTCTTAGACACAAATAGAGTCAAACTACTAAGGAAAACACATGAATTTATTTCACCTTGAACATACAATATATAGAACCCAAATAGGTTGGGTGTCGAATCCCACAGGGATTACTGTGTTACTAAGTATTATAGTTGTTACTGGACTGTTGATCAGAGGTTCCTGAATAGGGGGTTTTGGTTTAAAGCTGAAGTGACAGTTACAATATAACAATGAAGCAATATGTGTATTAATATTTGATTACAGAGAATGACAAGTTAGGGTTATGTACACCTTGTAGCTTTGACTTCTCTAATAACTATGAGTATTAAGGATTTATACATGCATGCACTTATAGAGAGATGTATTCAAATTCTAAATCGAAGTGTTTCTCAACTATTAAGGATTAATTCACTTTGGTTCTCTCGAATCCAAAGTGTACAACCTATCATACGAACTCTCCAAGTCATCAATCCTATTAAGGCATTAACATGTAAAATAGAGGTTGGAAATCCAATTTTCTTGTCACTACTCTCTTTTCCAAACATTAACTTTTCTATCGAACAAGTTATTACTATAATGGTGCATTCCCTATGTTTTCACCCACGAGAATTCAATCATAACGAAGAGAGTAATGATATAAGTGAGTCAACACATCATAAATTCAAAAACCCATAGCAATAGAGAGTATACTACAAGATTTTCATAACCCTAACAAATAAGCTTAGCTACCCATGAACCAAAATAAAATAACCATAAGAATGTTCATCATACCTAAGACTAGAAGATGATCTTAGTGACCACAAATTAGAGAAAGTAAGAGGAGAAAATGTTTTTCTCCCTCTCCCCCTAAGCTGAGCTACCTTTTTCTTGTTTTAAAAATAAAAAATTGATACCCTCTACAAATTCAGCCATAAGGCTTTTAATAACATCCTTCTCTAATAAATTGCTACTAAGTCCTCAACTATTTAAAAAATATAGAGTTTGCCCGAGAAAAAGTTCTCATATATCACATTCAGTCCAAAGTTGCTTTCCTTTTATGTGAGGTTTCCTCTGCTATCCACAGGTCCCCAAAGTTCCATGATCTTCCTCATTAGTACCTGAAAAGCATGCTAATCACATAGGTCAGCTCACTTAGCTAAAACATGGGTAAGTTATGGTGCTTAGATGTATAGATACGCCCAACATCACCACCCCACATTTAAAGCTCTGTTTGTCCTTGAACAAAATCATACATCCATGTAAATACCTAGCTAAACTTCACAAGGGCAACACAAAATTTTCAACAAGACATACACAACAATTATTAACAAAGAGTAGATTTTTGGATCATTACTAAAAATAACTCACCCCCAACATAGACTCATTAAGTTGGTTAATTCATATACACAAGTTAAGCCAAGAAATCATGTAAAACTACCCAACAATCATCAACCATGTGCGCTCACACAAGAAAGTTACCTATAATCACTCATAATTTTGCGTTCTTCAAAAATATGGGTATAAGAATCAAATTGCTTGCTCTCACTCTCACAAAGAATTCTTAGATTACAACTGATGACCATATGCTTGCCCTTAGTGTAATGCTTCACTAATATCAGAATGCTAAGGTTAGGATCAAATAGGTCTTTTATGGGTTGTAATGTAGGCTAAAGGGATGGGTAGGACTATTTTGGCTAGAAATAGTGACTATGTTCCCTAAGCGCTTTAATACACTATATTATGCCATTTAGACAAACTTTTAACAACCAATCTACCGTCCTTTCATCTACTAACCTCTATTATTTTCACCCCATTTATTACTCAATCAAAAATACTATGGTGGGAGTATATAGCTCTTTTTATTTTGCATCAATTTCTAGTTATGCATCCCTATGATAGCCACCCTCAGCTTAGACTATTTGCCTTAGTTGAGGTGCACAATATCCAAGAAAGGACCAGGGCCAAAACAGGTTCATTATAATATGTTTGGCTACAAATTCATCACTTTTAGTGCTTCATTGTAACATGTTTGGCTATAAATTCATCACTTTTAGTGTAGCACCTTGTCACTCCCAATCACAATATTTTCATGTACCAATAAACTTTGGGACATCACTTTCACCTTTTTTCTCTTATTTTGCCAAACTCTTAACTCAGCTTGATTCTACAATTTAAAGCGCTTAGGAGCTTTTGGATCAAATTATGGTCTTTAAAAAAATGGATTAGGCTACATATGTGGTTTCCAAATAAAATTGCTAAAGGCTCGGGTGTTCAACTAGGAAAATGTACACAGGTAGGTAAAAAGAAGATAAAAATAAGGGCTGCCAAAGAAATGCCTAAATCATCTCCTAAACCCACAATCTTTATTTCGCTTCACACATACACTAGGCAAGTTCTAGCATCAGTCGCAACAAAGAATATACAATAACCTTACACACACATGGCACATGGTCAACTTAATTAGGAGCATTATGGATTCTTAACCCAATAGATAAATTAATTAAACCACAACCAATTATCACAGCACGAGTCACAACTTAGAGCCTAAATATTTCAATAGTAGTGATTCAGTACAAACTCATGTTATAATGCCATGCCATCTATAAGAACAATTTTATGCAACAATCTGACTAATTCTCTCTTAAGACGGTCGTCATCCATCCATCATTGAGAAAAGTGACTAATCACGACTAACTAACTACAACTAAAATAACTGTAGCAGACAAACAATGTATACAAGTAGTAGGCAATATAGCAGACAAGGAAATCAAGGCATATTGTACCCTCACCCCACACTAAGAAGGAACACACTACCCTCAATGTAAATAAATAAGCAAAAACTTGGTTAGTTGGACTCTTCCTGTAAATCCGGGGTTATACCCCCGACGTCAGAATCATCATCAAAGTCTTCATCACCAGAGTTTTCATCTATATCAGAGTCTAGCAATTGGTGATCATCGTCTGTTGGCACATCATCATCTAAAGGTTCTTCAAATTTTACCCCCACTCCACACATGGCCCGAGCATGATCATTAAGCGGGTAGTCATAATCAAGCTGCCGAAGCTCTGCATCAGTAGGCACATGACCCCCATTCATCATAGTGAACCTAGTCATGCCATATAAATGGCAGAAAAAACTGTCATCTCGAGCATGTCTTTCAGCAGTGGTAAGGTTGATGCCTTGACTAGTTTCTGGATCTTTGATTTTCATGAGATCCACCTTCTTTGGGTATTATGGAAACTTATGGTATGCTGGTTCCTCCTCAATGAGATCTTTTCTTAAAATTGCGGTCAACAAGTTGCCAAAACTGAAGTGGGACTTGTTGTACACCCTTTCTTTATGCATCGACGAGCGTATAACTACACCAAAGTTGATGGGAATATTCGTCATTAGAGCATATACCAATCAGACTCGATCACGCATGACCTTAGTGTATTGTGTCCTAGGAATCAAGTAGGAATTGACTATTCTTAACCATATGCGAGCTTCTTTGTTCAAACAAGCATATGGGTAAGTACTGTGATGACCATTATCCTTATGATGAGTCCACCGAGTCATGGACCTTGATCCATACAACGTATGTCTGATGGATCAGTAGGGAGGTTTGCTGTAGAGCTCCTTGAGTGGTAAGTGATCCACACTTGGAGTACCCAGGAAAAAGTTGAAGAAATCAGCATTTAATTACAAGACCTTCCCTCTAATCTTTACTTCATTTCCCATAGTCCTTGGGGATCAGTTGGCATAAAACTCTTGAGTCAAATCAAGATTACACTCGCTCATGTCTTGGAAAATGAAGTCGAGCTTTAGTGCCATAATCTTTGCCAGAATGCGAGGGCAATTCTTTGCTAAACTTTCCTTCTGCATCACTTCCACATGTACATATTTGTTCACTTTATTGTCTCTGTACCATTACTTCCCTTCCTCCTCTAGAACCCATTTGATCCCAAAAGTGCGTTGAGGTACTTAAAGAGAGGGTGAATCAACCTGGTCATTTCTTGCCCTTTTTTGACCATTTTATGATGTAGATGCTTTATTTTTTCCTTGTCATCCTTTTGGAGCTATGTTACTTGGTGATAAATGCTTGATGAACTGTGAAGGTGAGCCTGCAAGATTAGATGCAAAAAAAGAAGGGTTTAGAGAGGGATAAGGTGTTTAGCCGACGCTTAGGTCAAAGAAAAATGGAGTGCGATTTAAGAGTAGAAAATGTATTTAAAAGTTGAGATATGGGTCGGTTTTATCCATTCAAAAACGGATTATTAGGCAAAACTTACACTGATAGGCGGCGCCCATGAAATTGCCTAAGCATAAGCAGGCGGCACCTAACGTATCGCCTAAGTAAGGCAGTAAGCATAGGCAATGGTATAGGTGGTGCCTAACCTATTGCCTATCTTTACATAGGTTGCGCCTAAGCTATCACCTATGTTGACATAGGCGACGCCTAAACTATCGCCTAAGTGAGGCAGTGATCATAGGAGATAAAATAGGCGGCACCTATATGCACTTATGTGATGCCTTGAAGTTGCAATGCAGCCATACCAACCTACATGCCTTCTTTCCCAATTTCCAAGTGAAATCGAATGCTACACTCAGAAATGTGTATGTCATCAATAGACTTACCACCTTTGATGTAGTTGATTTTCTCACCAAGTTTAAAACCAATTGTCTCCTTAATACTTGCAGTACCTACACTTAGTCAGAACAAACAAACAAGATGATTAGAGGGATGGGTTGCCTCCCACCAATCGCCTTAGTTTCGGTCGTGGCTTGACTCTTCTTGTTGAATTTTCATTTATCAAAAACAAAATCCTAGTAAAACCATGGGTTGCCTCCCATGTAGCGCTTGATTTATTGTCGCGGCTGACACAGTTATCTCGATTACTCAGACTTCATCGATATATATAGTGGCTATACATTTTATCAAGTCTGTCGGACCGATATATAGCTTTACTCTTTGTCCATTCACCTTAAAGAAACTACCATCATCATTTTCTAACCTACTACTCCAGATGAGTAGACTTTGCTGATTCTGAATGGACCAGACCATTTAGACTTCAACTTACCTGGAAACAGCTTCAGTCTAGAGTTAAAAATGAGTACCAAATCGCCTTTTTAAAAGTTTCGTTGGATAATCCTCCGATCATGGTACTTTTTCATCCTTTCCTTGTAAAGATCTGCTCTTTCATATGCATTGAGACGAAATTCATCCATTTCATTTAGCCGTCCTAATCTTTATATTTATTACATCATCCCAATTCAGGTTAAGCTACTTCAGTTCCCACATTGCTTTATGTTCTAGCTCAATTGGCAAGTAACAAGCCTTGCCATAAACTATTTGGTATGGTGACATGCCAATTGGTGTCTTGAACACAGTCCTATATGCCCATAAGGCATCACCCAGCTTCCTGCACCAATCTTTCCTGCTGTCATTCACAGTCTTAGCAAGGATCAGCTTGATTTCCCGGTTTGAGACCTCCACCTGCCCACTAGTTTGTGGGTGGTACGGTGTAGCTACCTTATGTTGCTTAACCCTATACTTTCCCAATACGGCTCTGAATAGCTTGTTGCAGAAATTTAATCCTCCATCACTTATGATGGTATGGGGTACCCCAAAACGAGAGAAGATATTTCTCTTTAAGAATGCCACAACACTCTTACCTTCATTATCAGCTAGAGCGACTACTTCAACCTATATGGATACATAATCCACAATAACTAAGATATATTTCATCCCAAATGAGCTCACAACGGGCCCATAAAGTCAATACCCCATACATCGAATAACACTACTTAAAGCATTTTGGGACATGGGCATATCATGGTGCTTTGAGATAGAACCTTGCAGCTGGCACTGATCATATCTTCTTACGAAATCGTAGGCATCCTTGAATAATGAAGTCCAATAGTAGCCACTTTTCTGTACTTTCTTGGCCGTCCGATCACCAGCATGGTGACCTTTAACATGGGAAGCATGGGTTGCTTCCAGTATACTAGACACCTCTACTTCTGGGATGCACCGCCTAATAATACCGTCAGCACATCGTCGGAAAAGATATGGCTCAACCCAGAAGTAATGCTTCACATCATGCATGAACTTTTTCCTTTGATGAAAGAAGAGATTCTCAGGAATCACTTCACTTACCAAGTAGTTAGCGAAATCTGCATACCACGGTAAGTTTTCCACCACAGTTGCTAGAATCTCTTCATCGGGGAATGCATCATCAATCTCCAGGTCGTTCTGCACTGTGTGCTCAATCTCAAGTCTGGATAGATGATCAGCTACTTGGTTTTCACAATCTTTTACATCCCTTACCTCAAACTCAAATTCTTGAAGCAGTAGCACCCGCCTGATTAGCCTTGGCTTGGCATCTTTCTTTGCCATTAGATATCTCAGAGCAGCATGATCTATATGAACCACTACCTTGGTTCCCAATAAGTAAGCACGGAACTTCTCAAAAGCATAAACAACCATGAGAAGCTCCTGTTCAGTAACGGTATAGTTCTTCTATGCTCCATTCAAGGCCTTTCTCGCATAGTAGATTGGATGAAAGAGATTTTCTCTTTTCTGACCAAGTACAACACCCAAGGCTACACCGCTTGCACACATATAATTTCAAATGGTAGAGACCAATCAGGTGCTACAGTAATAGGGGCTTCAACTAGCTTCCCTTTAAGGCATTCAAACTCCTTCAAGCAATCTTTACCAAAGTAAAACTTCACCTCCTTCTCTAAAAGTTTGCATAATGGGTTTTCAATCTTGGAGAAGTCTTTAATAAACCTCTGATAAAAACCAGCATGACCGAGAAAACTACAAACCCCCTTCATAAAAATTGGAGGTGGTAGTCTCTCGATTACTTCAATCTTGGCTCGATCAACTTCAATTCCTTTTTCAGAAATTTTATGCCCGAGAACAATGCCTTCCTTAACCATAAAATGGCACTTCTCCCAATTTAGCACAAGATTGAATTCCACACATCGCTGCAAAGCCATACTCAAATTTGAAAAGTGGCAAGTGTATTACATAGCCCAAATGGCATCCATTTGAATGCAAAAGTACCATATGGGCATGTAAAAGTGGTCTTCTCCTGATTTTCAGGGGCAATGCAAATCTGGTTATATCTTGAATAACCATCCAAGAAACAGTACCATCCTTTTCCTGCCAATTGATCAAGTATTTAATCCATGAATGGTATTGGGAAATGGTTCTTTAGCGTCCACGAGTTTAGCTTCCGATAATCCATACACACCCTCCACCCTGTGACAGGCCTGGGTAGAATTAGCTCATTCTTCTCATTCGCCACGACTGTTATGGGCCCTTTCTTAGGCACACATTGTACAGGACTCACCCATTTACTATCTAAGATTGGATACACCACCCCTGCATCTAGCTACTTGATAATTTCTTTCTGCACCACCTCTTACATAGGTGGATTCAGACGACGCTGATGCTCAATAGTGGGTACACAATCTTCCTCTAGCTGACTCTTGTGTATACATATGCAAGGAGGGATACTAATGATATCTACAATATTCCAACCAATAGCTCTCTTGTATCTCTTAAGAACATAGATTAAAGCCTCTACCTATTATTCACCTAAATCAGCAGCAATAATAACCGATAGTGTACTTCCACTAACTAAGAACACATACCATAACTGACTGGGTATCTCTTTCAAGTCTAACACTGGTGGCTCTTTAATGGATGGCTTCACCGGTGGTGAAGGTCTATTCTTAAGGTCAAGATCCAGCTTCTTGGGGGCATAAGAACACGACCCCATTCCTGTCAAAGCACAGACAATTTCTTCGTACTCATCAATATCCTCACGATTAAAATTCATAAGCACAGCAGCCAATGGCTCAACAGTAAACTGCTCCTCCAAAGATAATTCCTGCTCATCCTCATAATAAACATCAATTACAGAGAACACATTCATATCCTTGGGCTGCTTCATTGATTTGCATATATCAAAATGTACCACTTCGTCATTCATCCAAAATAAAAGCTTATTTTCTTATAAATGAATGAGAACACTTCCTGTTGCGAGGAAAGGTCGACCCAAGAATATGGGCACCTCGAAATCCATCTCGCAATCCAAAATAACAAAATCTGAAGGAAAAATAAAGGTATCCACCTTCACTAATACATCGTACAGAATCCCAACAGGCCGTTTTACCGACCTATCTACCATTACAAGACATATGTTGGTTGGTGTAGGATCCCCCAACCCCAACTGTTTATAAATGGCTAGCGGTATCAAATTAATGCTAGCCCCTAAATCACACAAAGCCTTAGAAAAATCTAAAGATCCAACTGTGCAAGGAATAGTGAAAGTACTTGGATCTGCTTTCTTCTGTACTAAGGACCTTGTATTAATCGCACTGTAATGATGGAAATTATCTGGCGGTTCATAGCTTTCTGCCCTTTGCTTTGTCAAAAGGTCCTTCATGAATTTGGCATACCCTGGCATCTGCTCCAATGCCTCCATCAAAGGCACATTTATAGTTAGCTGCTTTAGCATGTTCATGAATTTACTGAACTTAGTATTATCAGCCTTCTTCCCCAGTCTTTGAGGAAAAGGGGGTGGTGGTTTTGGAAGAGTTTTCTCCACCACTTCCTTTTTGTTGTGCTTCCCATTATCAATCTTTTCAGACTGCTGACAGCTAGGTATAGTATCATGAATGACCTCATCCTTCTTTAACATCATCACAATCTATACTATCAACCATAGACTTACCCTTGGATGTATTTTCCAACACCTTACCACTCCTGATAGTAATGGCTAAACATGATCTATCTTTTCTTAGATTTTTCACAGTGTCACTTGGTAAAGTGCCAGCTTTTCTTTGATTGAATGCCACCGGTAGTTGACTCATTTGCTATTCCAACTTTTTTATTAAAGTGGAATGCGAGTCAACCAATTGATTCATTGAGGACAAATCATTTTTTACCGCAGCTACTCCCGTGTTGTTTCCCTCTACTCCTTTCAATAGTTTGGCCATCATGTCCTCCATAGATATCCTCCCAGAGCTAGATGCAGCAGCTTTACAATTTCCAGGAGGGACATTCAAGCCACTCCTGTCATTCTTATTCTTTCAATTCCCTTAGTCTCAGTCCTTGTATCTAGATTTTTCATAATAGTTCTGACCTTGGTTTCCTTGGCTACTGCCTCAAAAAACCCCTTGATTATTCAAGTAATTTGCTTTCTCCTCAGAATCGGAGTCAGATCTTTCCTGTGATACAATAGCTTTGACCTTTTCTATCTTTCCCAATAATAAATGCTTAGTAAGAAGGTCCATTTATGTTTTTATGTGATCCATATCCTTGTCATGTTCATCTTCCTTTCACCTCTGTTCTATCATCATGCCAATAGATATAGTAGAGCTTGCTACCTCAGAGTCCCTGGTATGCCAAGCTCTACTCTACTTTGTCATACGATCCAGCATGCCAGATGCCTCAAGTAAAGTAAGGTCCATAAATGACCCACCCACAACATTATCTACCACTGACTTAGTCACCGAGTTCAAATCTTTATAAAATATCTCCATCAAGTGGACATTGGTCATCTGATGATTTGGGCACCGCATAAGCTTCTTCTTGAACCTCTCCTAAGTCTCATAGAGAGCTTCTGTTGTAAGATGTCTGAAATTTCTTATCTCATCTCTCAATTGTGCCTTGTTGGATGGTGAAAAGAATCTTTCTTGGAAAGCGTCTTTCAGTTGCCTTCAATTGGTAATAGAGTCGAGAGTTAGCCCGTTTAACCCTAGAGTTGCCTCTCCAAATAGAGACAATGGAAATAAGTGAATTAGGATCGCATTCTGTCCAACTCCTGGATTGTCAAATGATTTGCATGTTGAGATAAAATTAATCAGATGCATATTCGAATCATCGCCTGCAGTCCACCAAATAACCCTTTGAGTTGGAATAGCTGGATCATAGTGCTAGTGATATTGAACTTGGCTTTGGGTACTAAAGGTGGAGGAATAATAGCCCCCGTGGCACCAGCCCCATCCAAGTCATCATCATCATCAAAAGCAAACTTCATAGCTCTGCGTTCGGGTCTCATTCTAACATCGCGATCTCTATTGACATTCTTATTCATAGGTATAGCCAAATCGTCTATAGGCCTTGGATTTAATAACTCATCATCACCCAAGTCTTCATCATCCGAATTGGGTACCCGACCTGGGTTATCAATATTTTACTGATTTACTTGTGCAGCTGCCAAAGCAGCTAATCTAGCCTGCTCCTGTTGAGCAGCTATCCTTTTTGGGTCTCGTTGCGTATCCACTCTAAAAATGAGATATGGTTCAGGATTTATAAATAATAATGGTTGACCCGATCTCCACGTATTTGGCATGCAATCCACTCAACCTGACCAAAACAAAAACAACAAACAAAAAGTAAAATTTTGGGAATCTTTGACCAAAAGGTCGATTAACAAACACAACCTTAGTTGACAACTGTATTCCCCAGCAATGGCGCCAAAATTTGATACGCCCAAATTGCAACTCTCTTACGAGAATGTAAGCGGTAGCTGTCAAATATAGAACCCAACTAGGTTGGGTGTCGTATCCCACAAGGAATACTGTGTTACTAAATATTGTAGTTGTTACTGGACTGTTGATCAGAGAATCCTGAATAGGGGGTTTTGGTTTAAATCTGAAGTGATAGTTACAATATAACAATGAAGCAATAAATGTATTAATATTTGATAAGAGAGAATGACAAGTTAGGGTTATGTCCACCTTGTAGCTTTTACTTCTCTATTAACTATGAGTATTAAGGATTTATACATGCATGCACTTATAGAGAGATGTATTCAAATTCTAAATCCAAGTGTTTCTCAACCATCAAGGATTAATTCACTTTGTTCTGTCAAATCTAAAGTGTACAACCTATCATACGAACTCTCCAAGTCATCAATCCTATTAAGGCATTAACATGTAAAATAGAGGTTAGAAACCCAATTTTCTTGTCAGTACTCTCTTTCCAAACATTAACTTTTTATCAAACAAGTTATTGCTATAATGGCACATTTTCTATGTTTGCACCCAAGAGAATTCAATCATAACAAAGAGAGTAATGATATAAGTGAGTCAACACATCATAAATTCAAAAACCCATAGAAATAGAGAGTATACTACAAGGTTTCCACAACCCTAACAAATAAGCTTAGCTACTTATAAAACAAAAGAAAATAACCATAATAATATTCATCATACCCAAGACTAGAGAATGATCTTAGTGACCACAAATTAGAGAAAGCAAAAGGAGAAAATGTTTTTCTCCCTCTCCCCCTAAGCTAAGCCGCCTTTTTCTTGTTTCAAAAATAAAAAATTGATACCCTCTAAAAATTCAGCCATAAGGCTTTTAATAACATCCTTCTCTAATAAATTGCTACTGAGTCCTCAACTATTTAAAAAATATTGAGTTTTCTCGAGAAAAAGTTCTCATATATCATATTCAGTCCAAAAGCTGCTTTCCTTTTATGTGAAGTTTCCTCTGCTATCCATAAGTCCGCAAAGTGTCGTGATCTTCCTCATTAGTATTTGAAAAGAATGCTAATCACAAAGGTCAGCTCACTTAACTAAAAATAGACTAAAAGTGCAAGAATTATGTATTTTATCCTCAAACTTAGCTAAAACATGGGTAAGTTATGGTACTTAGACGTATAGATATGCCCAACATCAATACTCCATAATAATAGAAAAATCCATACTTCAATTTAAATTAAGGTTTTTGGGCACCATGGGTGAAAGGGACCCGTGGATGAACATCCCATATAGCTAAATGTTGAAGACTTGGATTAATTCATGGTATTGAACTTGAATTTGATAAACCCTAGTTGGTTTTTCGGAACAGAAAATCGCCCATTATTGTTTTGTGATGGATGATTTTTGAGTTATGATAGGTTAGGGTAGTTTTATGCTTGAAAATTGTTGTTTCGAGGGTGAAAAGATGTAGTTTTGGGTTTAAAAGAGTGGGAAAAGTCCAAAAAAACTTTTTAAAATGTCATGACAGTGTAGAACTATCCCAAGTGATGGTTTGGGAGACGGACCATCCCTCTCGTGACTGGCCATCACTCCAATAGTTATAAAAGGATCAAATTTTATTCTTTCTACTTAAGCATGTAGGTCTGGCGTGATGGCTGCCACTGATGCAATAGTCCATCACTCTGGGTGTCGTGCCTTGGTAGACAGACACCCCGTTGGTAAAACAGGCTTAATGTTTTACTCTGATATCGGATTAAGGCAAAATTGATATAGTTTGAAAGATAATTCAATTATCTATCTTGAACTCAAAAATTCTTAGTATACAAAAATTTATGCTTTTTTTAAGATGACTATAGTTATTTTCTTCTCAAAAATTTAATCGCTAAGGAATATTTTGACTTGTCTACAAGGTAGGAGCTATTTGAGGACTTAATATATGTCTAAATCACTTATAAAACTATCAAAACATAATTTTTCTCTTTTCATGAGCTTGAAGCATGGTTCTAATATTGGTCTGGATTTTCGGAGCGGGTGAAGGAGTCAATAAGACCGTGCCACATTTTAAATGATGCAGTAGGCCCAATGAAATTAAAAGTCCATAAACTGTGTCATGTCACTTAAATCTAATTGGTCAAGAGAAATCCACTTTCACCATGACTCTTTCCTTCCTACAACTATAAATAGCGGTCTCATAATTCAAAAAAAGACCTACAGCTATACCAAAAAGCAAGAGAAAGCTTGTGGATTAAATGCCGTAATTTCTGTACAAAGCTCAAGCATTCAAATGTAATTCATCAAGATTTAAGATCAAGACCACAAGATTCAAGAAAAAGCCTAAAATCCCTTGAAGTCAAGCACAAGTCAAGATGAAATCCATCAAATCCGTAAATCAAGTTCAAATTCAAGATCAAGCTCGAAGCCCTTGAATTTATATTTTAAAAGGTGAATCAGAGAATTCATAGAGATTTCAACACTCACATATTGAAATCAATAAAATGATTATTTCCAATTTTTTTTGTATCAATTATTATTATTTTTTTATCTCAAAAATTTTACTATTCAACAAATTCTGGCACGCTCAGTGGACATCTCTACCTCTTATCTTAACTTTTCCAATTTCAATGATTAAGAACATTGAAATAACTTCCAGGAAGGACAATTCTCATCAATTGCTTCTAAGGCTGCTGATTCAAAATTCTCCACTAAAGTAAAAAGCATCCTTGGTGTTAATTTTGGAAGCTTTGGAGCTATCACAAGGAGCAAGGCTAAAAAGCTTGGACAAGAAACACATCCAGTGTCATCCGTACCAACTCCAATTTTTGGATCTTCAGCCCCAAAAAGAGTGAGATCCTATGCAACTGCTTCAGGAGGAGCAAGTGATATGGAAGAAACACTTAAAAAGACTCTTGCTCAACTTGAGCACTCTGGTTTAAAATACTTTAGTACAAAAGACGATGATTATTCAACCAACTCATCATCACCACTCACACCTTATAAGCTGAGAACTTAGAAGATCAACTTATATGACAATCCTTGTTACTCTCCAATGTCTCCAATAATTATGCAAGCCATGGTGACTAATGCCTTATCTATGGATAAGAAACTTGCAAACCTGACGAGGGCAATTGAAGGTCTCATTAAGTATGTGCAAAATCAAGATGCTCAGATTGATAAGTTGGTGGACAGGATGGATGTCTTAATATATAGAGAGCCTATCCATTCCCCTGGTAAGGATCTAGAAGTTCATGAGATATAAAATCCTAAAAAATAAATATCATTAGCTAAGGAGGTACAAGTTTCTTCTGAGGGAATGATCTCAATTAATCAGATGAAATAGTTTATTAAAGCAACATAAAAATATAAGTATGATGTTGTCACTAAGTCTTCCTTGACATACTCCAAGCCCTACAGTGCAATAATTGATAGCTTCAAAATGCCTGTCGGCTATCAACCCCCCAAATTTCAACAATTTGAAGAAAAAGAGAACCCAAAACAATATGCCGCACACTTTGTGGATACATGTATTAATGTTGGAACTTATGGTGACTATCTTGTCAAATAATTTGTTCATTCCCTAAAGGGAAATACCTTCGATTGGTATACGAACCTTGAGCCTAACTCCATCGATAGTTGGGAGCAATTGGAGCATGAGTTCCTAAATCACTTTTATAGCATAAGGAATACAATAAACATGGTAGAGATCACGAATACTCAGCAAAGAAAGGAAGATCCATTCATTGACTTCATCAATTGATGGAGAAATGTGAATCTAAACTGCAAAGACAGGCTCAATAAACTTCTATAATGGAGATATGAATCATAGGAATATACTGGGAGATTCTCTACATCTTACAAGGAATTAAGCCAAAATTCTTTGAAGAGTTAGCTACACATGCTCATGATATAGAGTTGAGCAACTCTTCTGTAGAAAAGGGAGTAACGCTTTTCTATGACCCTCATGGGGAAGAATAAGCAGGAAACCTAAAGATAGAGTAGGTTTGTCCTTAAAACTGAAAACAAAGAATCCATGAATATCGAAGTGTCTCCCATGAAGCTCACTACAAAGGTGAACAAGAGGCAATACGTGAAGACGACTTCTCGAGTGCATCCGAATTACAAGTTTGTTTGAAGGAGATTTAAGAAAAAGAATACCCTTTATTGATTATGATGTTGCTGAGAATTTTAATGAACTCCTTGAGCATAAGCTCATTGAACTTCCAGAGATGAAGCAGCCCGATAAACATGGAAAGACCAATGACCCAAATTATTTCAAGTATCATAAGTTTGTGGGTTACCCTCTAGAAAAGTGTTTTGTCATTAAGGACAAGGTCATACAATTGGAAAATGAGAAAAAAATCTTCTTCAATGATAAGATATCCAGTTCTCATCAAATCTCTATCATTTTTGTCTTGCACGATCCGGTCCAAATATGCATTGAAGGGCATAATAAGGATTTATTAGAGCATGACAAGTCTTCAATTGATGAAAGTGATGATGAAGGTTGGACTCTGGTGACTAGGCGCGAAACTAAAATGATGAATCTATGAAAGAAGTCATCCAAGTAGCTAACTAAAAGAAAGATGGTAAAGAAATTAAGGAAATAGAGGTTGGTTGAGCTTCCAAAGAAGATGAGGATAATGGATCTTCACCATAAGAAACCACAGTGTCCTTTGACTTAAGAATACTTACCAAGTTGATTCCATTCAATAATGGATTAAGTCAATCTTGAGTCAACTTGTTTCATTACTGGCAGACAAGGGGAAAATGGTGAAAAACTACCTACGAATGTTCTTTCATCATCCAAAAATCCTGCCAAACCTCTTAGAGAAAAGGTACATGTATGTGATGAAAAAATCACTTTTACAAACAATGATCATCTTCATGGTAAAACCCTACACAACCGTCCCTTGTACATGGTGGGTCAAGTGCTAGGAAAGAAGATAAATAGAATCTTAATAGATGAGGGATTTGGGGTTAATATCATGTCTATTTGCACAATGAAGAAACTTGGCATCACTACTAAAAAACTTACTCAAAGTTATTTGATAATCCAGGGGTTCAACCAGGGGTTCAAAGAGCCATGGGGTCCATCAAGTTAGGGATTCATATGGACGATTTGCAATCAAATGCATTAATGCATGTGATTGATACCAAAATTTCATACAATATATTACTTGGTAGGCGTTGGGTACGCGAGAACAAACTTGTCTTGTCCTTTTACTACCAATTCCTAAAACATCTCAAAGGTGAGTGGAAAGAAATATAATTGCGGATTATAATCCATTCACTGAAGCAGATTCACACTTAGTCTATGCAAAATTCTATATGAAAAATATATTGTGAATGAGAAAAGGGTTAATGTTCTCACAAAAACCAAGTGTAATGATCCAGCAACTAAGAAGGTCATGGTGATTATTAAGAAAGTTGCCACCAAGAAGTCTCTTTCTAATTTGAATAAAGAAGGCGTCACATCCATTAAAAAATAACTACTGCTCTCCATTACGTACCAAAGGTAAAGAAACAGAAAGATAATTCATTCGATGCATAAGATAATATACTAGGAGGTCTAACTCTACCCATCAAGTGGATTGACGTAATAAACCTATTCTTAAGGCTACTTGGAGAGTGTGTGGCTTGAAATTTGCCACAAGATATGACATTCTCTATGAATCATACAAAAGAAGGCTTTGATCCAAATATTTATAAGTTATTTGTAATGGTCAGGTACAATCCTAATGATCCATCAAGGTTGGTTAAACTCCCACCAGAAAATACAACCAAGCAGACATACAAAGGCTAGGGTACACACAACCACCTCTAGTTTTCATCTTAATAAGAAAGGAAATTAGAAAATATAACCATGGAAGAAGAATCCACTGTGTCAAATAAAAGGCCTTCTTTCTTTGATCGACTTGGAGAATCAATCACAAGAACTTCTATGTTAGAGAGGTTGGATCCTCTAAATAAGAAAAAAAGTAACAAGCATGGGAGAAGTTATCAAAGTACGATAATGCACTCTTCACCTAAGATTTAGAAGGATTTCTAAAGTTCGATTCCTTCTAGAATGAGCCAGTAAATGGAACTGGTGGTTTCATACAATAAGGCATTAAAAGCTAAGGCTCATACTGTGGTTTATACCCAGAATCGTACTAAAGATAAAAAAATATTGGTTCGTCATATCATGTTACAACCCAAAATGAGAATGATATCTCATCTCAAATGAAGGTTGATAAAGAAATAAAAGATATTTTATGGAGTTACCATATATCCATCAATGATGATAACCCTCAAGAGGAGGAAGATATAGGAGATGCTCTATCACAACTTGAAGAAGGAGTGAAGGCCACAACAAATCCCTTGAAGGAAGTTAATCTTGGAATTGATGAATACCTAAAACCAATTTACCTAAATGTTTTTCTAGATATGGAGGATAAAATCACTTATATGGACATACTCAAAGAATATAGGGATGTTTTTACTTGGAGTGACAAGGAGATGCCTGACTTAGACACAAAAGTAGTAGCCCATCAGTTGGCAGTCAAGAATGGTGCTCGTCTTATTAAGTAAGCCCAAAGGTATTTTAGGACAGAGTTGGTTTCATTAATCAAAAATGAGATTAATAAGCTCATCGAAGCTGGCTTTATTCATGAAGTTAAATACCCTACATGGATTTTAAGTATTGTGCCAGTGCAGAAGAATAATGGCCAAATTTGAGTTTATGTCGACTTTAGGTATCTCAATTATGCCTGCTCTAAGGATGATTTTCCAATCTCCATACTATAGTTGATGATTGATGCCACTATTGGTTATGATGCAATGTCCTTCATGGATGGTTCATCCAGATACAACCATCAAATGGCTATGCAAAACATCATTGATGGCCTACTCCATAAATATGTTGAATGTTATATGGATTACTTAGTACTGAAGTTAATAAAGAGAGACGACCACTTTAAAAACCTAAGAATAGTATTTGAGCTACTCCAAAGATACCAACTTAAATAAATCCATTGAAATATGCCTTTAGAGTTACTTATGGAAAGTTTCTTAGCTTCATTGTACAACACCAAGGAATTGAAATTGATCTGGCCAAGGTCGATGTAATTTTGAAGATGTATGAGCCTCAAAATATTCACGAGTTAAAAAGTCTTCAAGAAAGGCTAGCATATTTAAGGAGGTTTATCTCAAACCTGGCAAAAAATCTCAACTATTTAGTCATCTCATGAAGAAGGATGATCCTTTCTAATAGGACCAAGGTTGTAGCAAGGCCTTTGAGAGATTCAAATAATACTTGATGAATGCTCCAATTTGGGTAGCACCTATACCTGGAAAACCATTGATACTCTACATGTTACACAAGAAAGGTAAGTTGGTGCACTACTGTCACAAGAAAATAGTGAAGGAAAAGATCTCTTTACTATCTAAGTACAATGAGGACACCAAATAAGCTAAATTATTCTCCAATAAAATAATTGTGCTTGGCGTTGGCCTTGTCAATCCAAAATATGAAACACTACTTTCAAGCCCATGTTATTTGTCTTATGCCTAGGATAAATCCCATCAAATTTGTAATGTCAAAACCAGTCCTTAGTAATCATCTTATAATATGGGACTTTCAATTTCAATAGTTTGAGATTGTATACATTCCCTAGAAGTCTATAAAAGGACAAGCATTGGCAGACTTCTTGGCAGACATCCCAATACCTAATAATTGGGAACTGACTGATGAACTTCCTAATGAAGATACAATGGTTCTTGAATCAAAACCCCCTTGGAAGATATACTTGATGGTGCTGCACATCAAGGTGGAGTTAGTGCTAGTGTCGTGTTTGTCACTCTACAAAGAGAGGTCATCCCATACTCTTTTACCTTGACAAATCAATGCTCCAATAATGTTGCTGAATATCAAGCACTAATACTCAAACTTGAGATGGCTGTTGACATAAACCAACTATAATTACAAGTCTTTAGTGACTTCCAATTAGTGATCATGCAGTTTTTAGGAAGCTATGAATTCAGAAAGCCTAAGAAATGACCATATCATGATTATGCACAAAATTTGATGGGATGGCTTAGAGAAGTAACCCTCCAATCCAAGAAAAGAAAGTAAGAAAGCTGAGGCCCTAGCTTCTTTAGCCTTGACCCTAACTCTTTTGAATTAGTTACTATCCGCCTAGAATGGGAAGTACCACTGTTGAGTAAGGATAAAGATGTAGAAAATAAGGTTGAGCACCTCATTACCGTGTATAAAGCTATAAAGTAAGATTAGTGACAACCTATCATTGACTACTTGTATTGTAGGATATGCCTAGAAGATCTAGGGAAAAAGACTAACATCCGTCATCGTGCACCTTGCATTTTTTTACTTTAAAGACATACTATATAGAAGACCATTTAAAGAGTACTCTTGTGATGTTTGAGAGTGGAAAAAGAGACTTAAGCTTTGCAAGAAGCACACTCGAGATTTTGTGGATCTCATTAGTATGGACCGAAGCTTTACTTTCACATTAAAAGGATAGGGTGTGGCCAATGGTGGTGAAAGATTTCTTGGAATATGTTAGAATATTCAAAGCTTGTCAATACCACGTGAATTTCATACATCAGCCTCCTGAAGTATTATACCCTAGTATAGTATCCTGGCCATCCAATGCTTGAGGATTGGATGTTGTTGGACCACTTCAAAAATTTTCTGGTGGACACTTGTACATTTGTAAATGGGCAAAAGTTGTTGCTCTCAAGGAAGTAAAGAAAGAAAATGTTGCAAACTTCATTCGAGTGAATATCATCTATCGCTTTAGAATTCCTTAGTACATAAAAACTGAAAATGGCAAGCCATTTGATATCTAGATAATGAACAAGTTTGTGATCTCTTTGGTTTCAAGCAACGTAAGTATTGTATGTACCATGTTGTTAACAATGGACTAGCTGAAGCATTCAATAAGACTTTATACAGTTTGTTGAAGAAAGTCGTCTCCAAGTCCAAAACGAGACTAGCATGAGTTAATGAAAGAAGTTTTATGGCGTATAGAACGACTTACCGCACACCGATACAAGCTACCCTATATGTGTTTTCATTTGGATTTGAAGTAGTCTTACCACTTGAGCACCAAATACCTTATTTAAGGCTGTCTATTCAGGAAGGGCTCACTAATGAAAAAAAATGCAAAGTTGTGTCTTTTGGAGTTAGAAGCTCTTGATGAGATAAGGCTGGAGGCTCAGCAAAATCATAAATGTTATCAAGCTTGTCTTTCTCATTCTTTCAACAAAAGAGTTTACTTAAGATGGTTTCAAGTTGGAGATCAAGTCCTTGCAGTAAGGAGGCTCATTATTACTTCTCGTAAGTCTAGGTCAAATTCACTCCAAAGTGAGATGGACCATATGTTGTACAAGAAGTATATTCAAATAGTACTTACAAGCTTGTCGATATAGAGGCATGGAAATTAGTCCTATCAGTGATATCTTTTTGAAGAAATACTATCCCTAAAGGAAGATGACACTCCTTAAGGCACTTGTATAAATGGTATGTTCACTCCTATCCCGCAAGAGTATAAAATGTGTACGACTCAAAAAACACTCACCCAGAACTATGTTGTGACTTAATCCTCTTAACTGAGGTATGTAGGGGAATTTTATTCTGAGTTTGGTTACATGAGTGTCAAAAAATACATTTTCTTGCTTGATCCACAATATGAAAGCTAAGCTTGCATATATTTTAGTTGAATTTTGGGATTTATGCCAAATACTTGTGGCTCAATAGCGGCAATCAGACAAAATGAAAGGAAGCTCTTTTTATAGGATATGGTGCAAATCTGCCAAACATGAATTATCAAATTTGCAAGTTAAAAAGCTTTAATCCTTAAGTCTTCCAAACCAAAGTTTCGAGTCCAACTCGATTGTTAGAAAAAGGTGTGAAGCCAATGGACAACAAGTTTAAAGAGAAAACCCAAGTTAAATACTACAACATCACCACATCAGAATAAGCAAGCAATTCTTAAAGTTTAATTTCTAAATGAATATTAAGAGAAATATGCAATATAAAGAAAAAAGAGTTTCTATTGCAACTAATAAATCCAACTACTTAATAAAATACTAAGAGAAAGTGACAAAAACGTTTAAAGAAAAGGAAACATCTCCTAAGTCTAATCTAAGTATAGTTTATGATTAGCTAAATCTTGCATACTAGCCTCTCAAACTTGCTTCTTCTTCTCTATGACATTTGAGGTATTTGATTTTACCAGGGAGACGTCATAATATTTGGAAAACTCTTCCTCGGCAGCTAAAACTTTGGATTACATCTTTTTAGTTTTTTCTTGACAGCATCTCAATAAGCTTTTAACTTCTTCACCTTCTTTCTCACCTTCTCAAGCAATTTTCAGGCATCATATACTTCTTAAGTTATCTCATCTCTCTCCCTCAATACAATCTCAAGATTCACGTTGGCTTTTAAATATGGCTCTGACTCTTTCATTGCTGTATCTTTACCAACAAGGGTGGATCGTGCTTAGTCATGGGAAGTTGCAATCTCGAAGAAAGACATTAATAAATTCTGCAAAGGGGAAATATCCACACCCATTCCACTCATGTCGTTGAGTATGACTTCAACATCATTTTGGATAGAATAAACACGATACACAGTAAGGCTTGTGAGTTTGGTGCAGATACTAGCCCAAGCTTCATGATAAATTCATCTTTTAGATTTGAGACAACTTTATTTCCATAAAAGATAGACATGGTTACCGCTGGTCGCTTGGGAAAGTTTGATTCTATATTTTTTTTTAACTTTACCACAAGGATTAGAAGTGACCTTTTGGGATGGCAAAAGTAATTCTCTTGAATCTGAACCTACTATAGAATTACAACTATCTTGTGGCTTACTTTGATAAGGATCTTCCAAAATATCGACATTGTCTGGCTGCACACACACATAAATAAACATCGTAGGAGGTGTATATAAAGGCAAGTCATATACTATGGATTAGTAGAGAGTTAACTATTACCTTTTCAATGGCTGGCGGAGTCTTTGATAAACTATCATCACTAGCAAGAATTTATACATGGGAGTTAGTATTACCTGTCTTGTCCAAAGAAGGTTTTACCTTCTTCTAACAACAATCTCCATGACTACTATCGCTCTCGTATTGAGATGGTCATTTAGTGAAAGCTTGTTGAGTCTGGGTAGGTAAATCCTCCTTTTGAGTTGTTGTATTTAAAGGTCCATTGACTTTTTATGGAATGACTACCTTAGATTGTAAAATAAGAGGATTAACCATAATTGGTACCTCCTCACCATGTTCTTGAGGGTTATCGATAATAGGACTTGCGACATTCACCAAAGATTTTAAGTTAGCTTCAAGTAAGTTCCCATGAACTTTGTCTCACGAAGATTTATACGCAATGGATGAATATCTTCACACATTTGATGTGACTTTAGAAAAAGTTGCTTTCAACATAGAATCATGTGATACACAAATTCGATGAAATTTAAGGCCTTCATCTAGTGAAGCACTACAAATCTCATCTTCCAATATTCTGGGAAGGCTTTGATAAAACCCAATATAATGGCTAAACCAGTATGGACTGTATGGATCAAGTATAAATGAACCTTTATATCTAAATGAGAGGAATTTAAAATAGAGGCTCATGAAGTAGCTTATCTCTGACACTTCATCCTTAGCACTGTCCACAAAATTAAAAAAAGTAGGCTTGCTTTGCTTGATGGAAGTCCAAATAACACTGTCTCCTAGATGGATACACTTTTTGGCAAGCTCTTCATCAAAATATCTTGCCCCACCTTCATCGAAATATGTCATCGTCAATGGAATAGATGGTTTATTAGAAAGTGAAAAGTGTGTCTTAAAGTAGTAAGCAAGCCAACCATACACATAATTGATAGGAAAAAATACTCTGAGCTGCTCAAAATGCAAAGATTTATAACCTCTATTAAGACCATTATAAATGCTTGATAAGACTAGAACTGCAAGACTAAAAGTTTGCTTATCTGCCATCATAGTTGCAACTCTAAAAGTTCTTGGGAAAATGAAATCTCCATCCTTAAAGGAAAATACAAAGGTGCACAACCAACATGATAGAAACCCTACCAAATATGTATTAGTCCTATGTTAATACTTCACTTCAAGTTTAGAAAATATGGCATCATCTGCACTTGACCATTTTGCTGCTTTTAGAATAGTCCCAGTTGGGTTATGTGTTGATTACAAGCGAGCAGATTTCTACTCCTTCCTCAATGGAGCTAACTCATATCTTAATACCCTTTTTCACCAAAAATTTATCCACTTTCTTAGAGGAACTCTCAAATTAGAATCCTCTTCTTCTTAAAGATGGTAGAAGGCTACAAACATGGAATTCATAAGAAGAAGAGATAAATCTCTGATTCTTTTCATAAACACCTATAACCTCCTTTGATTTGGGTATGATGTGTTTTGGGTATGTTTTGTAGGAAACTAGGTTTTAGATGCAAGTCTAAAGAAAAAAAAGAAAAATGAAGTTTTTAGGTACATACAAAGGCAATTTTGGGTATATGTGCTACATACTTAGTGTATGTGAGCAAAGTATGTTGAGAAACTGAAAGTCCATAGGCTAAGCTACAGGAAAAAACAAGAACTTCAACATACGGACTGTATGTTCAATATATGGATCGTATGTAGACTTAGTATGTGCTGGAATGGAATAATATAGAGAGTTGCAGTTTGAGTTTCAAAGGCTTGGTACATACAAAATCAACACACGGTCTATATGTTCAACATATGGTTTGTATTTAGACTTAGTCTGTAAAAAAATGCAAAAGTATAGAGAGTTAAAGATCCAGGATTCAAGGGTGGCAACATACAAAGTCCAATATATGGTCTGTATGTTCAACATACGGTCCGTATGTTGACTTTGCAAGTATCCACCGACTTTTTTTTCCTTTTTAATATTAGTTAATTCTTAGGGTTACCCTAAAGACGTTTTTTATTTAGTTTATGCACTTTTTATACTCACAAACATATATTTCGATTCTGAGATTTGATTTCGGTCTTAGAATTATTTTGTATTGATTATAGTTGTTAATTAAGTTGAATTTTTGGGTTTTGAGGTGTGATTATTGTGATTTCATCACATTCTTTCAATCATGAATAATGTTGATTACTTCACAAGCATGAGTGGCTAAAACCCTTAGCTAGGATTGTGGAAACCCTAGCGGATTGATAAAGTAGGGGAAGTGCTACGTTGTTCCAAGATGATACCCATGCATGTAATGTATATCTTCACTTTAATAAATGTATTAGTGGTTACAAACATTAGGATCCTACCGAGATTATTACTACTTACTCCAAAAGAGGAGTAGTGACTAGTAAAAGATAATTACAATAGTAATTTGAAGTTTAACTATCGATCCATGCTATTATGTATTATCTAAGTAAGATAGTTATCTATCATCTAATAACTAGAGACTCAAACGGTAATAGTTAACTGGGATTAGGATAAGGGTTAGTAGTGCAATATCCTCAGACTCAAAAGGTAAAGGGTGAGATCTATCAATGAGTCCAAAAGACCATTGATGGTACATAACTTATCAGATTCTGCAGGCAAGGTGTCGAGTTGGTTCAATAAAACATGATAAGCCTACTGATCGGGGGAACACAATCCTAGTGTTCATCTACAACTAAGTAAAATCTAAATTTATTGTTGTTACTTGTTCAAAATTGTCACTAAAATCCCCCCATTTACTTTTCCAGTTCTGCCCATTGATTACAGCAGTTAAGACCACAATTCTATGTATTCCCTTGGGATTTAGCCCCAACATTTTTGGGTTACTATATTTGACAGCGACCGTATAATCTTCAATTGAAGGTGTAGCTTGGGCATTATCAAATTTCAGTACCGTTGTTGGGAAATACGGTATTGAGTTGTGAATCAAAGTTGTTGCAGTTTTTAAGTCTTTTATTTATTATTCTTAGTTGGGTGTATGCCAGCATACGCCTAGCACATAGAGTAGAGGTAATTCCTTACTCCCACTGAATCCACATCTAGAAAGGATCCTACAAACACCTAGTAATATAACATAGCTAAAGAGAGACAACCTTTTTAAAGGGGTTCATGATGGTACACACTAGGTGCCTCCTCTTTCTCCCGAAGGAGTTTAGAAAATAGTTGACCAACAAACTAAGGTGTTATTGGCACAAGCTACTAATCAAAGGATGGAATAATATGCTTAACACATTGCTCGAGAGGAAAAATTAGTTGTGCAGAGAAAAGAAGAAGACCACTAAGCAGTACTCGGTGGTAATCAAAATAGAGTCAGGGGTGGTCGTGCTCAAATGATCTCAGCGTATCAGTATTTACAGACATATAAGGATGATAAAGAGTATATGGGGTACATTGAGCTGGGAGAAATTAGAGCTATCATTTCTTCTATTTTCCCCCGGTCATTAAGTTTGACATAACGAGTGTAATCATTCATCTCTTAAATCTAAAAGAGTTATTTGCGGGTTTGCCTATTGATGATACAAACATGCACTTTGCAAATTTCATTGGGATCTGCAGTTCGTACACAAACCTAGGGGTAAATTAGGAGGTGCTTAGATTGAGGTTGTTCCATTTCTCACTTACAGGTGAAGCATCTTTATTACTAGGGGAACTTCTAAGAGCATTTATCACTATGTGGAATGAGTTGTGCAGGCAATTCTTGAACATGCTCTTTCCTCCATCTAGGATGTTACATCTTAAGGATAAGATTTATAATTTTAGGTAGCTGCGGTTGGAATCTATGGACGAGGCATGGTTCAGGTTTAATAATAAGCTGAGTATGGTGCCCAACCATCGAATTTCAGGGATGAGCTTACTTGAGATATTCTATAGAACCTTGACCATCAGCTCTAGAGCTATGACAAACACTATCTCTGGAGGAGCTTTTTTATGAGACTACACTGGGAGGTTGCTTTAGATATACTAGACCAGATCTCTCTCATTAATCAAGGGTGGAAAACTCGGGGGGGTAAGAAAGAGTCTGGCACTTATGTTATTAGTATCTCTTATGACCAGAGAGAAGTTGATGATTTAGTAGCGCAAGAAATTGAACTGTTAAGGACTGATATTGGGTTACTGGCAAAGTAGTTTACACTAGTAAGTTTCAAGAAAGTGAATACAGTAGGAGCATAAGGTTCTGCTTCCAAAGATTATGAGTTAGAATAGAGGAGGAAGCAAAAATCTGGATCGTCGGTTGGCGGGTTTCTGAGCTCAAGGGTAAGAAAACCAAGTTCAAAACTATTATGACAGATTAGAGATCGTAGTAGGATACAGAGAGTAAGGGGACAAGTATATTCCACCAGGCAGTCGGGATACAGAATCTAGAATTGAGACAATGCTGACCAAGCTGGTCAAGGATCAAGAAAATCAGGAGAACAGCCTTAAGGAGATTAAGGTTGACATTTCAGGGTTGATCTAGAAGGTTGATCTCACTCCAATGCTATCAAGAAGTTGGAGCACTATTTTGAGTAGATGCCAACAATACTGAACCAGAGGCAGCTAGGTACCCTTCCAAGAAACACTGTTCAAAATCTAAAAAATGATGGTCATGTTCTATAACCGTTGTGGATCCCCCATTATCTTCTGTGGAAGCGCTAAGGCATGATGAAGTTGTTGTTTGATGAGATACCTGTTGTGGATTCAGAAAGAAAAATAGGTGGTAATAGTAAAGTTGGTGAGGAAAAAGATAAGGTTCAGGTTGTTGAGCTAGAAATAAGACAAATTCCATGACCACCCCCATCTTTTCTCAGAGACTAAAATAGAAGAGAGAAGAAGGGAAGTTCAAGTGATTCATTGAGATGTTGAAAGAGTTGATCTTGAACATACCTCTTCTTAAGGCATTGAAGTAGATGTCTAGATATGCCAGGTTTATAAAGCAATTGGTTACAAATAAAAATGAGGCTACTTTTGAGTATGTTGCTGGATTACACCACTTTAGTGCAGTCACGACTAATTCTCGGGCCTAGAGAAAGGGTGATCCCAAAGAATTCACTATACCATGCACTATTGGGTCATCCTACTTCTCCAGAGCCTTATGTGACTTAGAAGCCAACATAAATTTAATATCATCAGTCGTATTCAAGCAATTATACTTGAGCACTTCTGAACCGACTATGATGCAGTTATTGATGGCTAACCATACTGTGAAGAGGCCTGTGAGAATTTCTTTTGATGTGATTGTGAGATTTGATAACTTCATATTTCTAGATGAATTTTTCATTCTAGACTGTGAGGTTGACGCCGATATGCCAATCATATTGGGAGGACCATATAATTACACGGGTATCTAAAAAATTTTCAATTGTAATTGCTTGATAACGAAAATGAAAATGAATAGCTCTTTTGGTTTTAAAAACCTCTTGTGAGTATTATTTTTGATTATAATTAATGGAATCGACCATTGTGCTACATAAAGAATAATCGGTTTGACCAAACCGTAAGAACTGAAATGTCACAATATTTTTTTGGCACATGTAAAAGTGATGGAAAACAAAGAATATCTTTTACATACCCGCCAAGTTTATCAACTTTTTGTATAGTCATAGGTAGAGCAATGGTTGATATGGAGAGAGGGGAGCTAAAGTTCAGATTCAATGGAAAGTAGGTTAGGTTTAACATCCAAAAATAATAAAGTAGACGACCGACATGAGGATGGTGTTAATGATAGATTGTATTGATGACCCAGGATGGTATTCTTATGGGTATCTTGTTGAATTCTAAGTAATCAAGGTACCCACATCATACCACAATATTAAATCAAGTGTTGCATAGGAGGAAACCTATGGGCTTGTTGGTGAAGTCTGAGTAACCAACATATTCACATCGTACCGCGATGTTAAATCAAGCGTTGGGTGGGAGGCAACCCACTAGTTTAGTGTTCATTTTTATTTATTTTATTTTTTAGGTACATAGCTTGAATAAATTCCTAGAACATGGTAAGAATTGCTAAATACATCTTCTTTCAGGTAAGAGGACTTAGTGACCAACTCATCACGGTCATAAGTCCCACGTGGGCCAGGTAAGTTGTGCTTAACTTAAAAAGATGGAATTTTGAGAGTTTTTGGAGAATTTATGGACTTTAAACTTATGAAATTACTTCCAAGTTCATAAATACAATTTACGACCTTGTAAGTAGCAAAATTAGTGTTGAAATACAAAGTTCCGCTAGCAGGGAAAATGGCCAACTTTTGGGTCCATAATATGGTGCCAACATACGAACCGTATGTTCAATATATGAATCACATGTTGACTCCATAAGTGGGGAATATGGGCCCAAATTTTTTTTAAAATTTTGGTCCCACCAATGCTTTATTATACCCTAAGTCACCCCCATGCTATATAATCCCTATTTGCTCTTTTTTATTACCAAACTCTCAAAATTCCTCTTAATCTTGAAAACACAAATCCCCTCTCAAAATTCAAAAATACCCACTTCCCCACACTTAAGAAAAGGCTAAATTGAGACTTATTCAGAGTACCAACCTGTCCTAAAGTGCTACATACAAGTTCAATCTTGGGTTTTGCTTTACTTCTACATAGTTCACTTTCGGGTTTTCAAAGAAAAGGTAACTTTCTTGGCTCCTAATAATAGTATCCTAATCTAGATGTTAAACAAGAAAGTTGATAAGATTATTTTCATGCAAAATATATAGAAACAATAATGCTTCTGTATAGGAGCCCTGAAGTAGCCTAAAATCTTGATGTAGGGCTTTGTTTTTGAATCAAACTCTAAGATTAGGTGTTAAACAGAAGTTGAACTTGAACAAGTAGAGGAATACCAAAAGTTTGGCATGTTAGTTCGTATTGAAAATGATGATTCGGGGTATATGTGTTCACATTGGACTTGTTGGGACTGCGAATAAGTTATAGGGGTGTGAAATTGAGGAAAAATTTGAAGTTTTCAAATTTTGAGTTTTCTTCAACTTTTGCAATCCGTCATTATTTGTTGAATACTAACACTTGGTTTTTTAGGAACATATGGCTCCTATGTATTCAAATAAGAAGATCGTATCTTCTAGGCAACAGGTTCCTAGGTATTCAAATAATAAGATCGGCTTCTAGGCAATAGGTTGACTCTTTTGAGAGCAGTAGCTCAAAAGAAGAATGTACACTTGCCCGGACTAGAGCAGACCTAGCCAATATGGTCCCGACCAGAGCATCAGAGCCAGTGACTATAGGGAAGAAGAGAGTTGTTGCTAAATCTATCATTATGACCAAGATGGGTGTACTAATTACAGCAAAGTCAAATGGGATAAGTGGCCAGCTTCTACTCAACCTATGATACAGACTGAGGCTATTGAGTTCCTAGGTAGGCCAAGGATAAAGATGGATAGGAGGTCACTCTCGCATTATCCCTAGTCTGATGAGGGAGATGAGGAGAAGGAGTAGGCCAATTTTGAGTCAACACTAGTAGTAGATACACCGGATCCTCAGTTTGAGAAAGGGTCCTAGGACGAGTATAAGGTAATATATGAGGAGCAGTCACCAGTCATACCCCAGTCTAAGAAAGGTATAGACCAAGCTTCTCGTGAGGTGATAGCTTCTAATTCACAAGCACAAGATCAGTAGGATCAGACTTCCAACCCCACACATATCTCAAAGAATCTTATTTATGATGTAAACCTAAGGTGATGTGTGGAGGGCCTCCGAACCATATTCGAGTGGGATAGCACTACTTTGAGAGACACCAGATGACCCAAGAGGGTTATTTATAAGAAGAGATAGATTGATTTATCTGGGTTGTCCAGAGAACCATAGTTACGGGTAGGTTTTGAGAAATATCAGCTAGGATGGATGACCAAACCCCTTGGTACTTACAGCCCGACATTAGTGTAGGAATTCTATGCCTCATAACAGGATACCGTGGTCTTGACTTTGCCTTTGAGGGATGTTATGAGGCATGATGAGCAGCCTCATCTTGAGAAGACACTAGTTAGAGGGGTTATAGTTGATATATCAGCGGCGGCCATCGTCATGTCCTTTTTAGGCCAAATTAAGTTCCATAAGCCTTTACACCAGAGTACGATTACAGATTTTGAGTTGTACAGGATAGATAAATTATGAGAGATATTAATCATAGGAGCGAGAGAGTGGAGATGATGAAATAGATTGCTGGATATATTTTACCTTTGGTGATGAGACTCCTTAGATCAAAGGACATGGTGTGATAAAGAAGGCAACATTGACCTTGCTGCAAAGTTTTGGTGGTTGTAGTTATATTCAGATTGTGCTCGACTAATTTAGACAATATATTGATGTGGGATAGATCTGCTCTAGTTGCTAGTATGATGGTCGGGTATGATATTGACTTTGTAGCTATTATCTGGCATGAGATTTATAAGAAAGCTTTTGGTATGATGAAAACTCTGCCATTCCCGTGCTTTTCCAAAGACTTTGTAATGTAACTGATGTTCCTGAGATATTTGGAATTAATAAGAAAGTATAGGTAATGCCTGAGCATATACTAGGTTGATGAAGGATTTATCACGTACGCCTACTATAATACCTTCAACCTAGTCTGAGGGCCCATCAGTACCTACAGAGCCTATTGAGATATAGGAAGGTAATGTGAGAGTTAGCATAGATCTTAGGACGGAGGAGAAGAGAGAGGCCCCCAACTTGAGTAGTCAGGGTGAGAGGACACCAACCACTTCTCCATCAGCCCCGCCTTCCAGTGCAGAGTCGGTGGGAGCATCTTCAGTGCCCCTTCGCCCATATACTACAGTTGCTGCTACAGGTATGACTATGATATCTCTTGAGTTCATACAGATCTTAGTGGACAGTCAGAGAGCCAAAGATTTTTGGTTATGGGTTGTTGAGATTAAGTGGCTACTCTATTTGGGCAGATCCGTCCATGGGTCCAAATTAGACTAGAGATGACAAAGGTTAGATGGGATGATACTCATAGAGTTGCTATGTCATAATTACATGTTTATTTACAGAAATGTATTGATTCTTATGAGAGACGTGTTGTAGCCTTATTTATAGAGATTGAAACATCGGATCTAGGCCATATGATGGAGGAGGTGGATATCTTACGAGCAGAAGTATGCTCACTCACAGAGAGCCATATGCCAGCCCTCCTTTAGTCACACCCCTAGTGGTTCAGATATCAACTCCTCCCAGTCCCAGATACTTTGATTTATTTATAGTGAATGATAAGGAGGTCCCAGTAGATGGGACTAAGAGAGGACATGTAGGGGACCTATAAGATCCCATTATTCTATATGACCAGTCTTTGAAAAATGACAGACATGATTCGGTGGAGTCTGTAATAGTTGAGAGGCCGAGGTATGTCGAGATAGCAGTGGGTGCATCTTCTAGTAGTGTACTACCATTACCACTGCTCTGCCGGTGGAGATACCCCCATCTGGGATACTTATGACACAAATGCTTAGTACATCCCAGGTATGTCAATATTCCCTTTGTCTTATATTATTTTAGTGCATTGGGGACAATGCACAGTCTTTTAGTTTGGACTAGGGTATACCATAGCCACCGTGAGTTTTTGTTGTCGTGCTTCTTTTTCTGTTGGTCACAGTATGATTGTATAAATAGTATATCTAGGGTAAATTTTATGTCGTATTGTGTTTTATTTTGTATTGTGTTATGTTTTTGTGTAACTAGAAGATGTTTAAGTATTTATGGCAATTGTCATTTTTTTGATTGGTCTTTTGAGAAAAATGATACCCTCTAAAATTTTGTTTTAGAATTGTGTGAATATATAAATTATACACATATATGATCATTGCAGATCTTGTTATGGCATTAGGATTAGGGACATAATAATCAGTGCTAACAATTGCATGAACTGGATAAGTAGTAGCTTGTAATATTAACTCTGTTTCATATGTGTGTGAGATGCTACTTAGTTCCCTTTGTGTGTTAAATCCAGAACTTGTCAGGTTAGTCTTGCCTAGGTTGTAGGATAGTTGGTTAGGAAACGATCATAGGCCATTTTTATGTTAGTCCACTTTTAGCCCAAATAACCTTCCATGTGTGAATTATATCCCTTGATCCAAGAGTTTGAGCCTTATAGCTTGTTTCTCTTGTTACACCTTTCACCTTTCCATTTGTGTTGCAATAACCTATTTTGACTCATTCCTTCTTGGACATTGTGCACCTCAACTTAGGCAAATCGTCTAAGTTAAAGGTGGCTATCATAGGGGTGTGTGATGAAAGTAGGTATGTAGAAGGTTAAATTGAGAGAAAAAGAAAAAGAAAATGAAAATTGTGAAAAAGTGAAAAAGAAAGAATAAAGATCACACCCAACCTAAATCTGCAATAAGGAATAAAAAGGGAGAAATAGGGGTGAAATAAATATGAAATTAAGTGTGGATCCCAAAAGTAGTTGTAGTACCAAGGAGGTTCTGTCACTTGATATATCCATATGTACCATACCAACCCCCAAGCCTTTATTACAAGACAAAAAAAGTCCTATAGTGATCCTAACTTACCCATCCAAAAACTAAGGTAATGAAAATAAGGGCAAACCTATGTTATTTGATGCACATTAATTGGGACTTCTATATTGAGTGTGAGTGTCTCTTGACAGTCCCTGCATTGACATGCATTAGTTCATATGAGTGAGTGGGCTTTTTTATTGTGAGGGAACATGAGTCATATTGCTAGTTGCTTACTAGTTTTGGATAGTGTAGCTTGTATATACATGTATGATTGTCTATTGCTAATGTAATACCATACCTTGATTACATTATGTCACATTGTTGTGCTTCATAGTTATACATAATTGGTTTTGAAAGGTTGAGCTAGTAGAGGGTCTTGTTGTTTGAGCTTAAAGTGCTGACTAACTGCCTTAGATAGCTTAGATTCACCTAGTGAAGCATTTTGTTTTGTTTTGTTTTATAGTGTTGTGTTTCCTGAGTACATGCAAAAGTTCTAAGTTTAAGGTGTTGGAACCCTAGGGGGTCGCACCATACAGTAAGGGACCAGGTCCCTCAAAATCAATCATAGGCAAAGTACATGAAAATAACCAGAAAGTAAGAGACAGTGCAAAAAGAGTAAAAACACAAGGATTTTTATATGGAACCCCAGGAAGGGAAAAACCATGGCTTGCCCTCAACATCACCAAGGAAATTCAAAATAATCAACCTTCTGATTCAACTCTAGATTTTAGCCTAACTCTATACTCCTTGCGCTACCAACAACTCTACTACCAGCTCATCTTGGTAACTCTACCAAGGAATCTCACTACATTGATTATCTCTAATCAGTATCACATTTAAACAACTCTACCTAAGAAACTCTCTCAAGAAAAGAGCAAGACATTACTATTATATATTGAGTAATTCTTTTACAATTCAGTACTCACTCAAGAACACTTTTCAATTCAAGCACTCATAAAGCTACAAACTTTATAAGTGATAGAACTAGTTTTATGTTGCCTCTCTTCACACTTTAGAATTTGTAAAAATCATTTGATGAAGAGGCGTCTCTTCCCACTTCAAACCATCCAATTGGTTATCTACATTTTCTTCCATACAAAGCTTCATATAGTGCTATTTTAATACTTGAATGATAGTTATTGCTGTAGGCAAACTCGATGAGAGGTAAACGATTATCCCAACTACCTTCAAAATTTGATACACAAGCTCGTAGCATAACTTCAAGTATTTAAATGGTACGTTCCGCTTGTCTATCTGTTTGAGGGTGGAAAGCTATACTTAAATTCACTTGTGTTCCCAAATTTCTCTGAAAAGACTTCCAAAAATTTGTAGTAAATTGAGCTCCACTATCTGATATAATAAAAACTGGTACTCCGTGTAGCTTAACTATCTCTTTGATATATAATTTCGCATACTCTTCAACTATGTAAGTGGTCCTAACTAGTAAGAAGTATGCTGATTTGGTAAGTCTATCAACTATTACCTATATAGAATCAAACTTTTGAGATGTATGAGGCAAACCCATGATGAAATCCATATTGATCACGTCCCACTTCCAGATTGGAAGATCTATACATTTCATATAACCACTAGGCTTTTGGTGCTTTACTTTAACTCTTTGACAATTTGGACATTCGGCTACAAATTCTACAATGTTCTTCTTCATGTCACCCCACCAATACACTTCTTTCAGATCATGATACATTTTAGTTGACCCCAGATGGATGGAATACCTGGATGATCTGCCTCTATCATAATCCTCTTTCCTAGCCCATCTGTATTAGGTACATACAATCTATTTTGGCACTGAAGTGCTCCCTCTTGTGTAAGCTTAAATTCCTTTGTCATACCACATTGTACATTCTCCTTAACTTGTAATATAATAGGATCTGAATATTGCTTCTCTTTCACTTTAGTTACTAATAAAGATTCTGCCGCATTATGCATAATAAGCCCCTTATCTGAAGTTTCAAGAAGGCAAACCCCCAAGTTAGCTAGTTGGTGTAGATCTTTAGTCATCCCTTGCCTTTCCATAGACTACCCATAAGTGCTTACCATATCCTTTCGACTTTATGCATCAGCTACCACATTTGCTTTCCCCGAATGATACAAGATATCAATATCATAGTATTTTAATAGTTCAAGCCACCTTTGTGGCCTCAAATTTAGGTCCTTCTAGCTAAGGATATATTGCAAACTCTTATGGTCAGCATATATATCAACATGAATCCCATACAAGTAGTGGTGTGATATCTTTAAAGAAAATATAATTGTTGCTATCTCAAGATCATGTGTAGGATAATTTTTCTCATTTGGAAGTAATTGTCTTAAGGCATATGCTATTACTTACCATGTTGCATCAACACACATCCTAATCCATTTCTTGAAGCATCACAATACACTACATACCCTTCTATGCCTTATGGAAGTACCAATACGGGTGTAGAAGTCAACTTATTCTTCAGATCTTACAAACTCCTATCACATGCGTCATTCCATTAGAACTTGGATGATTTGTGTGTTAGCTTTGTTAAAGGTGCAGAAATTTAAGAAAACCCTTCAACAAACCTTCTATAAAAACCTGCCAACCCAAGGAAACTATGAACCTTTGTAGGCATTATAGGTCTTGGCCTGTTCTTCACAACTTCTATCTTTTGAGTATCAACCTTTATTCCTTCATTAGATATAATATGACCCAAGAATGCCACAAATTTTAACCAAAAATCACATTTACATAACTTTTCATATAACTTACGATCACAAAGAATTTGTAACACCCGTCTTCAGTGACTAGCATGGTCCTCCTTTGATCTCGAATAAACCAAAATATTATCTATAAAGACTATCCCAAACACATCTAAGAATGGCTTGAACACCCTATTCAACAAATCCATAAGAGTTGCGAGTGTATTAGTTAGCCCAAAGGATATGACTAGAAACTCATAATGACTATACCGTGTTTGAAAACCCATCTTGGGTATATTATTCTCTTTGACCCTCACTTGGTGGTAAAGCGGCCTCAAATCAATCTTTAAGAAACACTTGGCTCCTTGTAACTGATCAAATATATCATCAATTCTTAGAAGGGGATATCTATTCTTAATAGTCACCTTATTCAGTTGTCAACAGTCAATACATATCCTCAACGAGCTATCTTTCTTACGCACAAATAACACCTATACGCACCAAGGGGACATACTAAGCCTTATGAATCCTTTATCTAGCAAGTCTTTTAATTTCTCTTTCAACTCTCATAATTCTATCGGGGCCATTCTATACGGAGGAATTGAGATTGGTTGAGTACCTAGAATCACATTAATACAAAACTTTACTTCTAATTCTAGAGTCAAAGCTGGAAGATCTTCAGGAAATACATCGGTAAATTTATTTACCATTGGAATAGTTTGAAGAGTTGGTGGCTCCACATTTGTATCCTTCACTCTAACTAAATGATATATGTAACCATTGGAAATCATCCTTTTTGCCTTAAAATAAGAAATAAATTTACCTCTTGGTGCACTAATATTACCCCTCCATTCAAGGACTGTCTCTCTTGGAAAATGGAAATACACCCTCTCAGCTCGGCAATCTATTGTGGCATAATAAAAAGCTACCAATCCATACCCATTATAACATCAAAATCTACTATTTCTGACACAACAAGGTTAGCCATTGTATCACGACCACAAATAGTTATTATATAATTTTGATACACTCTCCTAGCGATAATAGATTCACCAACCAGCATAGACACTTCAAATGGCTTAACTAGAAATTTCAGTATTCTTTTGAACTTTCCAGCAACCAATGGATTGATATATGATAATGTAGAACACAAATCAACTAATGCATATACATTATGTGAAAATATGGACAATGTACCTCTAACCACATCAGGAGAAGCCTCTAAATTTTGTCGACCACTAGAGTATATGTATTATTCTAAAATCCACTAGAACTAGTTGCTCCTTTAACACCTCTACCATGACCTATAGGTTGTACACCCCTACCTAAGGAAGGCACTGATGATGATGCAACGGTTGATCCATTAGGTCGTGCAATACCACCCATGACCCTTTGCGGGTATTCTCTCATTATATGCCCCAATATATACCAAAAGCAAGAATCTGTCCCAAACCAACATGCACCTATATGAAGCTTTCCACATTGTTTACATGGTTATTCAGGAGGTCTTAATTGGCTCATATTCCTTTTCTCTAGATACCTTGCTGCTCTTGAACTCTGGCTCTTACTTCTTTGCCCAAATCAATTGCCCTTGGACCCTTAAAAATGCAATGGATGATAGCCTATATACTATCAACACATGAAAATGGACACTAGATAGCAAAAATCAGCAAGCACACAAAAGGAAAACAACACACTTAGAAGAAAAGGATGAAGAAGAATGCATAAAATGTAAAACAAGTAGAGAGACCCTCACTTCCACCAAGTGATTAAAAAAAGAAGACGTATCAAATATCCAATCACACCTCACCAATGAAAGCTCAAACCACTCTCTTAGGTCACCCAAAGGACTCACACTTCCTTAAGCACACCTTTCTTGTCAAATATCCAATATAAGTAAAATCCTCTTTCAATTGCATTCAATGTTCAATTTTGGTTTTCCCTCTCTTAAGGAGAAGAGGAAGACTGCAATCTAACACTAAGATTACAATCTAAAAAGTCACTCAATTCATTATGTAAAAACTAATGAAAAAAGAAGGCTACTTGTCTATTTATACTTATTACAAACAAAGACTAAAATACCCTTAATGAAGGGTGCTCCTTTGGAGTGTAAAAGGAAAGTCTTAAAAGGAAAATAATAGCCCTAACTTAGGGTGCCTCTTGGGTGTTGAAATATGAGGTGAAAAGTACTCCTCGCCCTTCAAGTGAGGCGCCTCTTGAGTGTATTTATTCCCTTCTCCTCCTTCAACTTGACAAAACTTTAAAAGGCTCTAAACACTTGCCAATTCCGAAGCTTGAGTCTTTGGCTAGCCTTATATTCTTTTGTGCTCTTCATGCTTGTATCATCCTCTCTATCTTAAAAGGAATTTGTCCTCAAATTCACACCTTGCAAAATCAAAGGAAGGGAAACAAACACACAATCCTCATGATAGGAGGTTTAGCATTAGTGCCATAAGTGAGGTAAACATGCCAAGGGGGTACACTCTTAGAATACAACCAACCATCATTTGTGAGGAGTAAGAAAATCTGACCACTAATATAAAAAAGGACACACTTAAAACAAATATCAATGCGTGGAGAATACAATCTGAAATCAACACAAAGGCCACTTGTTTTCAAGGGAAGACAAACACTCAAAATTGGACATCTATAGCTTAGAGAGTTTTCCTTAACAACACATATCCCATCACTCACTACATTTCTATGAACATGATCACTATGAACCATACTACTATCAAGGTCCTTATCAAACAAATTCAAAGAATAATATTCATCATCAAGACCTACATTATAAGCATCTACACAAACTCAAAAGTTTTCAATCACACTATCCTCATGATCAAGTAGTGAGCTATTCATAGGAGCACATAATTCATTATACACATCAAGAGAGCTAACAATTAGAGAGAATTGCACATCTATAATAAGAAAAACCGAGATCACTTCGCAAGGAATCACTATTAGTACCACACTCATATTATCAATCCTTGGTTATTCACACTTGACATATACCCATACATACATGGTATTCGGCATAAAAGACTTGGCATAGAGGATACCAAAGAAGGGAATAGTATAAACATTAGAAGATAATGAGCATGACCCAAAACTACTATTCCAACACCTCTCAAGTACCCCGAGGTTAAAGGGAAGTAATAGACAAGGGTCTAGGCCAAAACTACCCACCCCTTGTACTTGAGGATCAAAATCATAACTTCCTAAGACATTACACAAAATTTTGAAATACACATGGTCACCTTAAACCTTACTAACTTCATGGATTTCATCACATAAGTTTAAAAGACCACACTTGTTTACAAGATTAACATAACAAGTATCAACACTAACTTGAAGGTTTTCAATTTCACAATTTACATATTCAAGTAGTGGACCATATTTAGGGGCACATTGTTCATGGTACCAATTAGGAGAGCTATTAAGAGGAGAAGCATGCACCCCCTATGTCCAGCAAACCTGAGACCAACACACTAGAGGGTACATCACAATATTTCAAGCTCAAAGAAGGGTAATGAGTAGCCTTAAGAGTAAATGATACCAAATGATAGCCTATAGACTATCAACACACAAAAATGGACATTAGATAGCAAAAATTAGGAAGCACACAAAAGGAAAACAACACACGTAGAAGAAAAGGTTGAAGAAGAATGCATAAAATATAAAGATAGTAGAGAGACCCTCACTTCCACCAAGTGATTAAAAAAATAAGATGTATCAAATCTCCAATCACACCTCACCAATGGAAGTTCAAGAAAATCTCTTAGGTGACCCAAAGGACTCAAACTTCCTTAAGCACACCTTTCTTGCCAAATATCCAACACAAGTAAAATCCTCTTTCAATTGCATTCAATGTTCAATTTCAATTTTTCGTCTCTTAAGGAGAAGAGAAAGACTACAATCTAACACTAAGATTACAATCCAGAAAGTCAATCAACTTATTATGTCAAAACTAATGAAAATAGAAGGCTACTTGTCTATTTATACTTATTACAAATAAAGACTAAAATACCCTTAATCAAGGGTGCTCCTTTGTAATGTAAAAAGAAAATATTAAAAGACCATAATAGCCCTAACTTAGGGCGTCTCTTGGGTGTTGAAATATAAGGTGAAAAGTTCTCATTTCCCTTCAAGTGAGGAACCAAGTCCTACTTTCCCTTCAGGTGAGGCAACTCTTAAGTGTATTGACTCCCTTCTCCTCCTTCAACTTGACAAAACTTTAAAGGGATCCAAACATTAGCCAATTCTGAAGATTGAACCTTTGACCATGCCTTGTATTATTTTGTGCTCTTCATGCTTGTATCAATGGAGCACTAGCTACAGAATAAGAAGATAATGACCTAGGCGATCTATTAGAAAATCGAGGCATAAACTGTTCTTGGGATACCAAAAGCTACCTTATAGATCTGACCCTCTTGGAATACCTCTTTCTAATTCTTATGTTCTTTTTCTTTGCCTCTGATCCTTTATATTTTGTGCAAAAGATTGTATATATGTCCATGTTTTTGTTCAAAGCAACAATAGTACAATCTCTAACCAGATATAGATCCAATCTATCCACATATCAATGAACTCTATCATCCATAGTACCTACTACATTAGGAGCATGCCTAGCCAAAGAGTTAAATCGAAGGTTGTACTCTCTCATGCTCATATTCCCTTGGCAAAGATTCAGGAACTGATCCGCACGGGCCTCTCAAATATCAAATGAAAGGTAATAATTAAGAAATGCCTTTTGAACTCCTTCTAACTAGCTGAAGGTGCATCGATACCCCTAGATCATTTCCAGTCTTCATACCAAAATATAGCCTTCTCTATGAATCTATATGCTACTAGCTCAACTATTTCTTTACCCGATACATGCATGACATCTTGAGACCTTTGTATTTGATCAATAAAGTCTTGTGGGTCTTCATTAAGATCTGATTCGGTGAATATGGAAGGATCCAACTTAAGAAAATCTTGCATCTATAGGCTAGCTGCCTTATCTACACCACTAGAACCTGTGGTTGGAATAGCTTATCCTTGAGCTTGTCCAGCAACTATACGAGCTAGAAATTGCACCTTATTTATTAGATCTTGCTCAGTAGCATTAATAGGTGGTTCTGAGGATATTGTTCTTCCCCTCCTTAGCTCTTCTGGAGATGGAGAAGTATAACAGGTTTGTGATATAAACTGAGCTTGGGCCTCACTTTGATTAGCTTATCTAGGTGGGGACTTGTTGGTCCCTTCTCCAACAGCCACATCTACTTGCTTACCTATACTCTTACTCCTTCTTATAATTGACATCTATACTATAATGAGAAAAAAAAATACTTAATGGCTAAATATGACTTCACCTACAACTTAGGCTCTATTGCACGATCTAAGATATGAACAAAAAGAGACAACCCCTAAATATCCCATAGGAGTTTATAGATGTGGTGTACAATACGCCCATAAAGAAGACTCTATGTAGACACAACTTTGTATACTCCCTAGAATGACCTACTCTAATACCACTCTTGTCACACCTTAAATCCCATTGGGGCGTACAGGCACCCATAGTCGTTAAGGCCTGAGAGCAAAAACTTATGAACGTACATCTCATGCATGTAAATATAATAACTAAAGGTTCTGCCATATATGATACAATGCATCGATGAGAACAACCATATGGGCAAGCACAAAATTATATAGTTAAGACTTAGCCGTTGGGGCCACAATATCTAAGGGACAAAACACTACCTTGCTTAATTTTACATTGTTCTACAAAGCCTCTAAAAGATACATAGACATATATTTAAGGTCGGGACAAACCCCCGCCTTACTCTTAACTACTGTACAGTACCAAAATATATAAAATGAACTCATAAAGCCCCAAATCAAACTGGAGCTCTCCAATAGTCACTGGATATCCCTGCTCCTACTGGAGAGGTGTATTAGCTGAAGTATTTGTGCCTGCAACATGAAACATAGGTCCCCTATAAGGGACGTTAGTACAAAAATATATACTAAATATGTAAGGCTGAAGGTACTACACATAATACATAGCTCAATAGAAATCAGGTACAAGTGCATTAATAGTAATAGTAGACCACCTTTATATATACTTATGGGATCAGGTACATTACATTCTTTTTTTTATTTTACCCTTCTTACTTCCTAATCATTGTAAGCCATATAATACAAATGATTTACTGATCAGTGGTAAATACATAAATTAGGATTAGCCCATGCTAGGCTTACACTCCTGAGCTGCTACCCATGTATAAATAGATTGGGATCGGCCCATCTAGGCTTTTTCCCCTAAGATGCCACCCATATATAAAGGTATCAGGATCAGCCCATGCTAGGCTTATGCCCCTAAGCTACCGCCCGTTCAATTAAGATTTGCATTATATAGTTTATTTAGCCTTTGCGATTGTTACTTTGGTGGTCATAACATTTTGGTACCTTTTAACAATAATATACCAATAAGAAACATGTGAATAAACACTTAATGGAATGACAAAGAGATATGGAGCAGATTGTACATAAATGAAATATTTAGAAGCTGAAAATAACATACGAGTCTTATTTGACTTAAAAGAGAACTCTTGAGACTTGCTAGTGAATGTAAAAATGCAGACTTGATAATAAGAATGTGGTGAGGTATTTTAACACATTAGGGAGCGGTATCAAGGACGTTATCTAGATGGGAGATCATGTGTTGCTACTAGGTATCATTTGCTATGGGAAAGCTTTAGAACTTACTTTGTACCAAAAGTATTGGATTTCATGCCAAAGAATCAACATAGAGTAACCTTACATACCTAGTTGTATAACTCTGATGATAACTCAATTAACTTCCTACCTTTAGGATTACTTAACTAAAATAAAGTATATGGTAAAACTAGTATTAGTTACTAGCCAACACACTAGCCTATTTAACTTTGTCAAAATAGTAGTTGGGCAGTAAATACTTAATTTATCAATCAAGGGTGTTATTTTAATCCCTTTTATCCTCCAATTAAATCCAGATACCATACAGATTATTTTAAGATCCCCCAAAACAACTTTTTCTTCATTACACCCTTCAAACGGTATACAAAATAGAATAGTCAACAACATATGCAATAATTAGTTCGGTGGTGTACCACCACACCTTTCTTCTATAGTTCAATACAAACTAGTCACACCTTTATCTAACATCAACCTGGAAGCCCCTAACACATACACATAAAACAGTCCACAAAACAGCCCCAAATTTTCTTTTATAATAGCAATTAAATGTTGAACTTGTCCCTTGAGTTCCTTAACAATAACATATCCGTAATTCCTTACCCAAACTTATACATAAGACGAACAAAAATAGATCAGTCACCTAACTCAATTTTTTGTAGATTATCCTTTTAACTCTTCAAGAACTTGAACTTTCCTTCACACTTTAAACCAAAGAAGCAAACATAAGTCTCTTAGTAACAATGAAAAAGTGAATAGGCAGCTTGTTCTATATTCTGCCATGTATTTATAATTATGCACTTGTAGAATGTTTTCTTAATCTTCCATCAGATAATTAAGCTAAAGCTTAAGTTTTTTCACTTACCTTGGCTTGCAAAGATGAGGGTTTCTTCAAGAACCCTAGAAGGGATTTTTAGGGCTGTTGCTCTTATGTTTGGTAGAAAAGTGAGAAAACTGAAATTAAAAGGGTGGATATTATGTTTAAAATGAGTAAAAAGACCAGCTACATTGTTCTTATATTGATCCCTCTAGAACTTCCCTTATTGACCCTATTTCATCCACAAATTAGTTCAAGTAGGTGATGCACCTACTTAAGGGTTTAAGCTGCTCCAAATTTCATATTAGGTGTTGCACCTACTTGCTTAATTAAATTGGGCTCAATTAAATTGGGCCTTGAAATATTTAAGTATTGGGCATTTTCTCTATTTTCTTCCTCTTTTACTTAATCTGGGCCCAAATAAGTATACTAATACAGGTCCAAATCTAATCCATGGACTTGGTCCATCAACTTGGCTCATGTAACTCAAGTAGGTGACCCACCTACTAGCTTAATTAAGCCAAGCAAGAACCTCAACAAATTACTCCATTTTCAGTTCTTAATCCTTCTAATCTAGCTTAAAACTGGTATATACTTGGTAACTTTAAACTTGAGAATCAAATACCGGCTTACTATTCCAAGTTAAATAGTTGTATCGATGTTAAGTTGGTCACATCACATTAAAACATACGAGCAGTATATAGAACTCCAACTACACCATCAATACTCTCATAACAAATCTCGTCTGTTACCTATACCATAAGGCTATACCAAGTTCCATATAAGTAGAACAAGTACATGCAAAATACAAGGTGTTACAACCTGGCCCCTTGTTGTTATTTTGCAAAAAAAAACTCTTCTTCTCCCTGTCATTATGCACCTTCATTAGGTGGATTTGCATACTTTCCCCTATCAACATGACTCTCATCAAGTCTGTAACTCAACTCACCTGGTGCTTGGTCCCTACTACATGAGCTCAGTATTCCCCTTTTGGTACCATTCAAAAGGATTAACAGTAAACCATGAGTAAAGATAAGTAAAGATTAGTTAACTCATGGCCACTTAGGTAATACTAACATATAGAACAACTTTACAGTAAAGGAGACAAATAAGGTACACAAAACATGATTCATTCATTTATACAAGTCAGTACCAGTAAAGTAAGCTAAAATAATCACCATAAAAATAACTATCTACAAAAGGCATTATGAGAACAAGGATATGAAACTGACACAAGGTTGATAAAAGAATGAGGATAACAGGGTTCAAGTAGAGAGAGAGTTGGGAGAAAGGACTTAAGTAGTATCTCAACTTTTGCATTTTCAGCAATGTGAGCATCTAACAATTATTTGGTAAGGTCCTTTACTTTAGCATACAGTTCACCCACTATTTCCAAGAGTTTTGTACTTGCAACTGGAAGTTCATCAGTGGCACCTGGTCCCTCAGAAAACAAGACAACTTCTGATTCTGCAATTTTAGGTGTAGTAATTCAGCATCTTGTCAGTTCAACTTTTATCTTTAAATCCTCCATTTTTATTCCCAACTTCTCTTGATCAGCTAGCAACTTAGATGCTTCATACACTCATTCAAATTTTCTAGTTATGTATCCATTCTCCAAATTGATAAGCTTTCTTTGTATTTGGGTATTTAGACTTACCCTATCTTCTGAGAATTCTATGGTGTAATAGAATTCGCTTACCTCCTTTTCATGTAGAATAGGTGTTGTTCCCTCAAATAAATGTACCCATCCTAGGTTCGTGTTATATTGTACCAACTCTATCATTCCAATCATTTCACATATCTTGGGATCAAGGGTTTTTTCTTACTTAATATTTTGAGTCATCAGCATTTCATTCCTTCTTTAACTACCACATCCTTTATCTTTTCCTTTGGTCTCATTACTTTCCTCTTTCTCTTTTTCTATAGATTTTCTATTTTTAGGACCAAGTCCCTCAGAGGCTTTCTTCTCTTTTCATAACTATGAGTTTCTACCTCATTCCAACAAGCTTACTAGACTTATCTTAGAGAATCTAAGGCAAAAATATTTATGGATTTGGTTGCTGAAGGATCAAGGCATTTGATGAGGGAATATTTAATTTAGTTTTGTGAGTAGAGAATGAGAAAGACTAGTTTAGTTTAGAGGAGGCAAAGAGTGATGAGTTATAACTAAGAATGGGAAATAATCTAAATTACAATTTGAAGAGGTGACCGTTGTCATCAAAAGACCTTTTATAATGACATGTCAGATTTTAATAAGAGTGACTCTTCATTTTGTAAAGGAATTGATAGCTTTATTGAGAGAAGAAAAACATATGACTTTCTAGATGATATTTTATGATTATTAAAGCATACTGTAGTGGCACTAACTTGAGATATAAGACTAGGTCCCTTCTTCTCTTTGAGTAAATCTTCAAATTTGTGCAAGTCACAATTGTCCACATTCAGAATTGTTCCCATGGGTGTATACCTATAAGGGTATGGTACTAAGTTAGACCAAAATGCACCTACCTTATCAAGGATGCCTATTTCCTAATCGTAGCCAATTTTGAGTGAAAACACTAAGTCACAATATAGGTCCGATCGATTAGATCAATCAAATTTAGTCTTTCTACCTTTGCACACCCTTTTTGTTCCATAGACTTGTTATTATTATAGATATGAGGACCAGGTCCTCGAGAGTTTTAGCATAACCTATCTGAATATTTTTATTCTATTCTCCATCATTTTTAGCATCATCAAAGATCAAAAAATTTTCTTACTAATCAGGAACTACATGCACTCCTTACATATATCTACAGAATTCATTTTTCGTTCATTCTCCAGTGCTTTTTCATTCATCAAATTTGAAGGTTATTCTAGGGATTCCTTTTGAACACAAGCTTCACACACCTTTTTGTTGAATATTAGTTTTCACAAGCCAAGGACTAGGTCCTTAAACTTATCTTTTCATAATAAGGCACCTTCACTTGAAGTGTCTTGAGAGAGATAACACAGTCAGACCTTACAACATTAAGCTTTGAACCCTTTTTAATTAGTGAGCTATTTCTGACTGCAAACCCCTTCTCATGCCTAGAATCATGCTTACTTAAATTTAGGAATGCACTTAAGTCTGAGTTCCCAATAGTAGGACAATGGAGAGATCAAATTATTCTTAGTCTACTTAGGCAGAGATAGCTTCCTCTTCAACTTTCTCAGAGACTTGAAACCCTCAAGATGTGCACTCTTCAGCTGAATGTATTTAATATTCCTTAATTTTGCCTTAATCCAATGTTGACATCTTGTCCTCAAATGTCCATCTCTTCCACAGTGAATGCACAAGAGTTTGTGTATTTTGCTTCTATCATCATGAGTAGCCTTTCCTTTGAACTCACTAGGTTGGAAGTTTACTTGGTATCCTAGACCTCTACCGTTATTAACACCTTGACTAGTAAAGTCAGAAAG
>NC_061115.1:103087810-103133593 GCF_002878395.1 Capsicum annuum | reverse complement strand
TTTGTGAAGCTTTCAATTTATCCTTAAGATCAATCTTAAGCTTGGAGTTTTACTTCTTCCCTTTACCATCAACACCATTTACTTTCTTCAGATTGCCTAGTAGACTCAAATTTTCAGAGTTCATCTTTGTGAACAACTCTTCAGTTTTAGAAATTTTAAGAGTTAAAGAAATTATCTCATGCTCTTGATTCTCTACTCTTTCTTCTGAGGCATTCTTCTCAGCATATAATTCACATACAGAGTATACTAAGACTAACAAGCCTTTTGATCTTTCTAGCAGTATAATTATCTAGATTCTCCTTAATTTTAGAAAGAGTTACCTCATTTTTTTCATCCACTATGTTTCTATGAATACAAATAAAGAGTCATAGATAAATGTACTATCTTCCACTACTATCAGAGAAAACCCCCAATCTTTTCATCTTCACCTGAAATACTAGAAGAGTCTTCCCATACTGTTAGAGCTTGCTTTATAGCATATTTAGTTGTTGCCTTCCTTCTTGAATTATCAGGGACCTGGTCCCTGATCTTTTCTTTGTCACCTGTATCCTTAAGGTGATCCTGATGATCCATTTTGTGCATTGGACAGTCCTTAATAAAATGTTCCGAACTTCTACATCTGTGACAAACTTTCATAGTGCCTTCTCTTTTGCCTTTATTCACACTTCCTTGAAACTGGTCACTTTGTCTTATACCTCTAACTATTCTTTTTGCCAAGTACATAACATCAGTGTCTTCTTTCTCAGAGTTTGATTTATATGCTTTTAGTGCTAAAGATTTTTCCTTTATTACATTTATCTTCTCATTCCCTTGTTGTTTCTTAAGTTCATGAGTCTTCAGCTTCCCAATGAGTTAATCCATAGTGAGGTTCTTCAGATTTCTTGCCTCAGTTATGGCATCTACCTTGATTTTGCATAACTTGGAAAGAATAGCCAGAACTTCCTAACTTGCTTATACAATGGAATCACTTCTCTTAATCAATGTAGCTCATTTGTGATGGAAGTGAATCTTATGTATTTCTTGTATTGTCTCCCCTTCTTTCATAGTGAAGGTTTTATATTGAGTTGTCAGCATGTCAACTTTAGAATCCTTCACATCTGTTGTTCCCTTATAAGCAATCCTTAAGAAATTAGGTCTCTTTAGCATTTTCACAAGATGATATCCTATTGTATTCATTAGGACTTATGCCACATACTAATAGTTTCTTGGCTTTGTAATTCTTTTCAATCTGTTTTCTATCTTCTTCATTAAACTCCCTTTTGCTCTTGACAACTATTCTTATCATTTCTCCTTCTTTGATTTCTTTCACTGGAACATGAGGAACAATAAGGATTATGTCCATCAGTTCACTATTTTAAGCCATAATAAAGTTGAATATCTTGGTTTTTCACCACCCATAATACTGTCCATTGAATCTTGGTGGTCTAATAGTAGATTACCCTTATTCTAGATTAGGTGGAGTTGTCATTATAACCAACACACTCTAGGTGTAAACCTTTTAGAGTGACCAGGCTCCGATACCAATTGTTGGAACCCTTAGGGGTTGCACCACACAGTAAGGGATCAGGTCCCTCAAAATCATCTCATTCAAAGTACACAAAAAAAATCAGGAAGTAGGAGACAGTACAAAAAGAGTAAACACACAAAGATTTTTATGTGGAAATTCAGGAAGGGAAAAATCATGGCTTTTCCTCACAAGCACCAAAGAAATCCACTATAATCAACCTCCTGATTATAGTCTAGATTCTTTAGGCTCCTTCCGCTAGTAGCAACTCTACTAACAGCTCATCTTGGTAACTCTACCAAGGGTTCTCTCTGAACTGATTACCTCTAATCAGTCTCACACTTAAATAACTCTACCTAAGCAACTCTCTCAACAAAATAACAAGACATTACCTTTATATATTGAGTAATTCGTTTACAAATTAGTACTCACTCAAGAATAATTTTTAATTCAAGCACTCATATAGCTACAAACTCGAGTAGTGCTGGAACTGGGTTTATGATGCCTCTCTTCACACTTTAGAATTTGCAAAAATCATTTGATGAAGAGGCGTACCTTCCTTTTTATATATGAGTGATGATTACGGCTAAAAGATCATTGGAGTAATTTTCCAAGTTAGTAAAAAATAACACCTGTAAGTTTGTTACACAAGAGAACAAAATTATGCAGATGGCGCGTGTCAGCTGTACTGTACCTTGCACGTCTAGGGACCTGGTCTCTTGCAGTTTAGCTGCTAATCATCAAAACTATATATAGCATAGGGTGTCAATGTGTTATAGAAATATAGCACTTTTGACGCTTAAAACTATGAAAATATGCAAGTTTCTTAGGATATTTTGTTAGATATGATGTGTTTTGAGTATGTTATATAGGAAACTAGGTTTTGGATGCAAGTATGAAGGAAAAAAGGAAAAATGAAAATTTTGGGTACATATAAAGGCAATTTTAGAAGTATATGGTACATACTTAGCGTATGTGAGCAAAGTATGTTGAGAAACTGAAAGTTCAGAGTCTAAGCTACAAATAAAAGAAAGAACTTCAACATACAAAGTCAATATATGGGATATGGGTTGTATGTTCAACATACATACCGTATGTAGACTTAGTATGTGCTGGAATGGAAAAATATAGAGAGTTGCAGTTTCAGTTTCAAAGGCCTGATATATACAAAGTTAACACACGGTCCATATGTTCATCCGTATGTGGACTTAGTCTATACGAAAATACAAAATTCCAAAGTGTTGAAGATCTAAGATTCAAGGGTGGCAACATACAAAGTCCAATATATGGTCCGAATGTTCAACATACGATCCATATGTTGACTTTGTAAGTAGCCACCGACTTCTTTTTTCCTTTTTCATTCAAGAGTTGATTTTTAGGGTTTTTATGCTAGAATACCCTAATGATGTTTTGTGTTCAGTTTACACACTTTTTATACTCACAAATATATATTCTAATTTTGAGATTCGATTTCGGTCTTGAAATTATTTTTTATTGATTTTGGTTGTTAAGTTAGTTAAAGTTTTGGGTTTTCAGTTGTGATTATTGTGATGAATCTAATGCTTTCAGTCATGACTATCATTGATTACTTCACAAGTATGATTAGCTAAAAACCCTTAGCTAGGGTTGTGGAAACCTGGCGGATTAATGAAATAGGGAAAGTGTTACGTTTTTCCAAAATGATACCTATGAATGTATTGTATTATTTTCACTTTAATAGATGTCTTAATGGTTGGAAACGTTAGGATCCCGACTAAATTATTGCTACTTACTTTAAAAGAGGAGTAGTGACTAGGAAAAAATAATTACAATAGTAATTTGAAGTTTAATTATCGATCCACATTATTAGGTATTATATAAGTAAGATGTTTATTTATAATCTAATAACAACAGTCCCAAAAGGTAATAGTTAACTGGGACCAGGATAAGGGTTAGTAAGGAAATATCTCGAGACTCAAAAGGTAAAGGGTGAGATCTGTCAGCGAGTTTAAAAGACTGTTGATGGTACATAACTTAACAGATTCTATATATAAGGTATCAGGTTAGTTCAATAAAGCACAATAAGCCTACTGAGTTGAAAATTCAGTAGGAAGACAATCCTAGTATTCATTTACAACTAATTAAAATCAAAACTGATATTCATTACTTGTTCGAAATTGACACTAAAATCCCCCCATTTACTTTTTCAGTTCTTCCCATTGATTACAATAGTTAAGAGCCACATTTCCACATATTCCCTTGGAATTCAACCCCAACTTTTTTAGGTTACTATATTTGACAGTGATCAAATAATTTTTAGATTGAACGTGCAGCTTAGGCACTATCATAAAGAAGGGTGGTTGGAATATTCAACTGGCATTGGTTGGGAGTCCAATGAAACCATACTTTATTCTGTCAATTAGTACCAATTTCATGTTCTGAAGTCTAAGCTAATATATGGAGAGAATTTTACAAAGATGGCCATGGATTTGCATACCATACTTGCCTGCTATTGGAGTATCAGTCGATAACCTAGTTATAATCGTACCATCATTAACCTCAATTAGGAGATACTTACTTTTAGAGGATGAAGATATTTGGTCTCTAAAGCAAACCATCTCTGCAAGCAGCATAAACAAAAGAATGTTAGTCAAACACAAAGTTAAGATTCAGAAAAGTACCTGCAGAAAGGCCAAAGGATAGAAAGATCCTCCATGTTTTGGCTTTTGTGAAATATAGTCATGTATACTTGAAACCGAACTTGTTAGGTGTCAAGGTGGTGGAGGCGAAGTTAAAATGTCACACCTTAAGCTGGCCATTGAAAAGGGATCATACTTAAAGCCGAACTTGTCAGATCTCACGGTGACGGAAGTGAAGTTAAACTCTCGCACCTTAAGCTGACCATTGAAAAGGGACTATACTTGAAGTCGAACTTTTTAGGTCTCAAGGTGACGGAGGTGTAATTAAACTCTTGCACCTTAAGTTGACCATTGAAAAAGGTACATACTTGAAACTGAACTTTTCAGGTCTCAAAGTGACAGAGGTGAAGTTAAACTCTCTTACCTTAAGCTGACTATTGAAAAGGTACCATACATAAAAATGACCATTGCATAAGTCATAATCACCAAATTGGTCGGTCTTAAGGAGTATAAAGGTGAAGTTAAACTCTCTTACCTTAAGTCAATTATTGCATATTGCTACCTGTTTCAATTTTACAAAAGAAAAAGAAAAAAGATGGAAGAAAGATAAAGGAGAAGCATAAAAGAAGATATTCACTTAAGCAAGAGAGTATCTCAATTGTTCCCTCAGGCACGTTTGCTTGCTAAAAAAAGGAAAAAGACGTGGTAAAAGCTTGCTTAAAATAATAATAATAATAACAATAATAATAAGAGAGAAGAGAATAGATTCTGAAAAAATTCAAATAAAGAAAATAAAAAGAATTAATAAAATCGCCTACCGCACAATGTCAATTCTTGAGATGGCAGGCAGAAATCTGATAGCCACAAAAGCCTTAGTTTTGAATTTTGAGGGGTTGTTTATGTGTATTTATAGACCCAAATAAGTGGATACAAAGTCGTCTCCTAGTAAAATTGGTTGACTGTGGCGGTGCTGATTATCCTAAGTTTAATTGGAAAGTACAAGACTAAGGTGATAAGATCTCCCAAAAAAAAGTGAATTTCGAAAAAAAAGGAAATGCGTTAAGGCAAAACCTTGTCAAGTTGAAAAAGGAAAAGAGTAGCGGGGCCCGCATAATTTGAGTAATGTCCAATCTACTTTTAATTTAAGTAAATCAAAAAGGAAAAAGGTGAAGTAAATCTTGACAATACAAGGACAATCCTTGTCCTTTTGGTTTTCTCATCATATACCAACCAAAAAAAAATTTAAGGAATATTTTACTTAAATTAAAAATGTTCTCATTTGGTATGATGTGCGATAAAGTTTTACACAAACAACGTAAAATGTTAAATTTATACTTTAAGGTTAATCCTGAAAAGATTAAATATCTTGATAAGTCTTGAAATAGGGGCATTTTGTGGGCAACTGAATTTTATTAAGTTAAAATTTATTCGAAATTTGAATTATATTAAATTTAAAATATATTAAAATTTTATTAAATTAAAATTCATACGAAATTCAGATTATATTAAATTCAAAATATATTAGTCTCAAATAAATATTGTGGATTAATGTAATTGGATTAATTATTTAAGTTCAAACATGTATAGATTTAATTAAAGTTCAATTTTTATGTAAAAGGGACATAAATGGTCCATCGGTCGAAATTAATTCCATGAAAATGACCATTGAATTCAAATTTTATTTTCTAGCCATTTTAATTTGTTGATTTGTTCTATACAGTTTCTATACAATTTCTATACATATCTTATAGAGAAAAGACATCAAATCACCCCTGAACTTATCGCCAAAACTTACTTTAGACCCTAAACTAATCGGGCAATTATATACCCCCTTAATAACTTTAAAGTAAATTTTTTACCACCCTAATTGCTGACATAGCAAAAATTAAAAAATTCAGTGCGTAAATTATTAAAAAGAAGTGAAAGAAAAAGGTGGGGCCCACTTTTAAATTTTACAAATTCTTTTTTCCTTTATCTTCCTCACACCCCACCATCCCCTCTCTTCTCCTTCTTTATTTTTATTCAAATTCATTCAACAAACCAATACTAATAGCAACTTCCACTAAATCAAATTTTCGTAAAGAATATGACATGTAATTCAAGCTTCTGAGCATTTGAGAACAAAATAATTTTGGGAGTTTTACATGATATAGAAATTCTTTAATCACTTAATTCATCTCTAAGAAAATTTGCGCAAATTCTTGGTTACATTCAAAGAAGTGCAAATTAGAAGAATGCAGTTTCTTGGTTCATGAGGGTAATGAAGTATTTGAGACCAACATAAAGACTATTTATGAAACCTCAATCAATGGTCAATAAACAATTAATCAAATTTGTAATAATTTGATGGTTCGTTGTGCAGATCCAAATATAAACAGTGCCTTCAACAATTAAACTTAAATCAATCTGCAAGATGGAAAACAGAACATCAACGGGTATACAAATTAATCTGCAAGAGAATGGCTCTGTTTGGAATTTTTTCTTCTCTAATTTACTATTTACTTTAAATTGATCTACAAATCATGATTAAGTTATTTATCAATTTTTCTTAAATTCAAATAAAGTTATTGGTGTTAATGGTGAAATAATGGCGTTAATGGTGTTAATAGTGAAATAATGGTATTAATGGTGAAAAAGAAATTAAAGAAAAAGGAGGAACGGGGGGTGGAGGGTGGAGGGTTGTTGAAAAAGAAGAAGGAGGATGAACAGGGGGTGGGGTGAGCTGTTGAACAAGAAGAAGGAGGAGGAAGAGGGGTGGGGTAGGTCTTTATATATACATATATATAGTACATATATATATTTTTTTCTTTTTTAAAAAAAATATATAAAAATAATATGTGTGCTGGATTATTTTTTTTTAAAAAAATATAATTTCTTACGTGGCAATGACAGGAACTGATTTGGAAATGACTGGGGCGTCTGTACTTCACTCTCCGTAGTGAGAGTGGTATAATTTTTTAAGGGTGGTAAAAAATTCACTTGAAAGTTGTTAAGGGGGGTAAATAATTGCTCCGATTAGTTTAGGGTCTAAAGTAAGTTTTGGTGACAAGTTCAGGGGGTTTTGATGTCTTTTCTCTATCTTATACATATAAATATTCTATACGAAAATTATATAGTTTTGATACACAATTTATACAATAATTGTACAATTTTTTTTACACATTTTATACAACAATTATACAATTTTTATATACTTTCTACACATTATATATATATATATATATATATATATATATATATATATTTAACAATTATACCATTTTTATTCAATTATATTTAATTATTATTTTTTAAAAAAAAATATTTTTTAGTTAGAAAATTTATAGCAAAAAAAAGATGAAATATTTTTCGAAAAGGGTCAAATGCCCTAAGTTGAAAACTGTATCAGTATTGTATATGAATTGTATCAATATAAACTATATCTGAACTATGTAGGCCAAAATGACCCAAATTAGTAAATGACTTTAATGTGGAAATAGTTTAGCCGACTGGCTATTTTTTGGCAGAATATTAAACTTGGCTATTTGTTTTAAAAATGGTCATGTGGTGTCTTTATTTCAATTTTTATTGCACGAGCCCATTAATTTGGCCTACAAATGATGAGTCCACTTTATTAAGCCTAAGATGTCATCATATTCTAGGGCCCAATTTGGTGTCACGTGTCAAATGATATGGCACATTAAGTCGAGTGAAGTAGCCAATAAGACCACACCACATGTCAAAATGATGCAGTAGACCCAATGAAATTAAAAGCCCATAAATTATATCATGTTACTTAAATCTGATTGGTCAAAAGAAATCTACCTTCACCATGACTCCTTCCTTCCTATAATTATAAATACGGGGTCTCATAATTCAAAAAAGGGACCAATAACTCTAATAAGAAGCAAGAGAAAACTCGTGGATTAAACACTGAAATTTCTCTACAAAGCTTAGGCATTCAAATCTAATTCATCAAGATTCGAGATGAAGACCGCAAGATTCAAGAACAAACTCAAACGTCCTTGTATTCAAGCACAAGTCAGGATCAAATTTATCAAATTCACAAATCAAGTTCAAATTCAAGATCAAGCTCGAAGCCCGGGAATTTATATTTGAAAAGAAAAATCAAAGGATTTATAGATATTGTAACACTTACACATTGAAATCAATAAAACGATTGTTGCAATATTTTTCTTATCCCGATTATTATTATTTTTTTGGTCTCAAAATTTTATTGTCCAACAATAGGATATCATGAAATATTTTAAAAGATAAGAGATTTTATGTATTTATGCCTCTTAAGTTTGTATTTTTATGTAATTTATCCTTAATAAAATAAGGAATAACTGTATGATTTAGCAAACATAGACTCCTAATTACCCTATTTAGCCTAAATTTCAATTCATTATCATCCATAGCCAATCTTTTCGAGTAAATATAATTTATAGTCTCTCTCTTTATTTTCTCTCTTTCTCTACCTTTTATTCCTCTTTTTACTTATTTTTCCCTTTTTCAGTTTTTCTTTTTCTTTTTTTTTTCTTCTTTTTTTCGTTTTCTCTTTGTTTTTTGTTTTTTCATTTTATCCCTTTTCAGTTTTTTCCTTTTCATCTTTTCTCTTCTTCTTTTTTTATATATATTCTTTCTATTTTTTCATATTTTTTAATTTCTTTTTTCTTTGCAGTTTTTTATCCTTTTTTGTTTTGTAGGTCATTTTTTCTCCTTCTTTTTTCTTTTTATTTTTCTTTTTATATTTTTCCTCTCATTTTTTGTTGTTGTTGTTGTTGTTGTTGTATTTTATATTTTATATATTTATTATTTTTATATTTATTTATATCATAATCTATATTTTAAATAAATTTATTATTTGTAATTGAATAGTTTAGTCATGAATATGTATAATAATATATATTGTATACAAATAAGTATATTGATTAATTGTATTTGCTTGAGACTAGAATATATAAATTTACAATATGTCATTCAATACAAATATATCATTGGTATTTGTATTTCAAAATTTTCTCATTTATATTTGTATATAAACAAGTTTCATTTTGTACGCGGATGATTCAAGTTATATAAACATGTGTCATGTGATACAAATGTAACATTTGTATTTATATAATTTATTATTTTTATTTTTATTGTTCAGTTTGCATCAATAAAATACAAATTATATCAATGAATATAAACACAAGTATTTATAGAAAGAAAAATATTAATTTTTTTTCAATTGTTTAAAAGCACAATTGATGTTGTCAACTACAAATTCAAATACAAATAAATGAAACAAATGAAATTACAATTACAAATGTAATATGCAATCAACTTAAAAATACAAATACAAAATACAAGTTTGCTATAAAATATAAATATAAATGCGAACTATGAAATACAAATACAAATGTGAACTTTAAAATACAAACATAAATATAATTGTATCAATAAATACAGAAATATGAATGATGATGTGAATATTAATACGATAAGCAATTATAGTATTTACGTTATCATCCATGACTTGTGTGTGAGTAGCCCTATTTTTCAATATACAAAAATTATAAAATGAAACAAAAAAAATGAGAAAGAAAATAAGTACAAAAAGGAAACCAAAAAAAAAAAGAGAAATAAAAGCTAGAGATAGAAGAGAGATTTAAAAACGAAAAAAATAAAAATGGGAAAAAAGAGAAAAAAAAAATCATCTATTTCGTTTTTTTGTTTTATTTCCTTTTTTGTGGCCTTTATTTTTTTTTTCTATTTTCTTTCTTGTTTCATTTATTCTTTTTGGTATTTTTTCTCCTTTTTTTATTTTTTTGTATTTTTTTTTATTTTCTCTCTTTTTTGTTAGCGTTGTCATATTTCATATTCTATATTTATTCTATTCATACTATACATTTTAAATAAATTTATTATTTGTATTTGAATAGTTCAACCGTGAATACAATTTATCATATGTATTTGTATGCAGATAAATATATGGATTAATTGTATTTACTTGAGTCTAAAATATATAAATATGAAATATGTCATTCTATGAAAATGTATTGTTAGTATTTGTATGTCAAGTTTATCATTTGTATTTGTATATAAATAAGTATCATTTGTATGTGTATGATTCGAGTTGTATAAACATGTATCATCTGAAACAAATGTAACATTTGAATTTTTATAATTTATCATTTATATTGTTCAATTTTAATTAATAAAATACAATTCGTATCAATAAATATAAATATAAGTATTTGTAGAAAGAAAAATATTATTTTTTCCAGTTATTTAAAAGTACAAATGATGTTTTCAACTACAAATCCAAATATAAATAAATGACACAAGTGAAATTACAAATACAATTACAATATGTGGTCAATTTACAAATACAAAATAGTTCTTTAAAAATAAAAGTGCTTCTATGAAAATATAATACAAATAAAAATAAAATAAAACCACAAAGTACAAATATAATATGCAATCAACTATAAAATACATACACGAAATAGTTCTTTAAAATACACGTGCAAATTTTATAAAATATAAATGATGGCGAGAACTATAAAATATAAATGCAAGTGTGAACTATAAAATATAAATATAAATACGAACTATAAAATATAAATACAAATACATGCGCGAACTATAATACAAATACAATTGTACCAAAGAATACAGAAATATAAATGATGACATGAACTATAAAATACAAATACAAATGCGAACTATAAAATACAAAAACAAATACAAGCATGAACTTAAATACAAATACATTTTTATCAATGAATACAAAAATATAAATAATAATAATACGTATACAAATATAATAAGCAATTGTGACATTTTCATTATCACCCATAACTTGTTCTTGACATAGGCATATTTATCAAAAATACAAAAACTATAAAACAAAATTAAAAAAAAAAAGAGAAATAAAAAATATAAAAAAGAAAATTGAAATGAAAGGGAAATAGAAGCTGCAAATAGAAAATAAAAAAAATAGAAAACAAAAAAAATAGAAAAAAACAAAATAAGAAGAAGAAAAAGAAGAAAAGAACCCCAAAAAGGGGAAAATACAAAAAAAATGAGAAAGCAAAGACAAGAAGATAAAAAAGAAAAATAAGAAAAAAAATTAGAAAATGAAAACAAAAAAGAAAAAGACAAAAAAAAAAAGAGAAATAGAAGTTATAGATAGAAGAGAGAGAAAAACTGAAAAGAAAGAATGAAACAATAAAAAGAAAAAGAAAATGAAAATAGAAACGAAAAATCAAAAAGTAAAAAAAATGATGGTACATACAAACACAATGAGCAATTATGATGTATCCATCATCATCCATGACTTTCACTCGACATAACCATATTTTTCAAAAGTATAGGAAAATATAAAATATAAATTACAACAAAATAAGAAAAAAATGACAAAGCAAGAAAACAAAAAAGGAAAAAAAGGGAAAAAGAAAAAACAAGAAGAAAGAGAAATAGAGGTAAGAGATAGAAGAGAGGAAAAAAAAGAAGGAAACTAAAAAAATAAAGAATAAAAAAGAGAAAGAAAGGCTACAAATTGTAATTTTGAAAGTTAGGCTACAAACACTCTCATTTTGCTAAAACCTGGTTTATTTTTTAAACAACCAAACAAAATAGAAAAAAAGATGATTTTGTCTAAAATAAAGACTTTTAATAAGGGGCGAAAAAGTCAAATCACTTTTCAAGGGTCTTCACATTCTTTAATATATATATGTGTGTGTGTATGTGTATGTGTGAGAGAGAAAGAGAGAGAGAGAGATTTCCTCTTCTAATCTTGATTTTTCAATTTGAAAATGATGGGGGATGGGGAAGCATTGGTGATTTTGATGATTTAAAGGTTAATTTTATCTTTAATTTTTTTTATGAAATTTCATATTTGAACTCCTTAATTTATGGGTGATTCAGTTTTCAAATTAAATTTCAATTTCGTCCTTAACAGATTGGGGTTGACCTTTTAGAACTGAAAGAAAAATATAGTAATATAGATATTAGTGAATTCATATTCGTGTGTAGAACAGTTCTTGATAGATTGAGAGTGAGTATGGGCTATTTTTTGAAGGGTAGACTCCTTGGTGGTGGTTTATGATGCGTTTGTTTGTCTTCGAGGTAGGTTATTACTTACCTTTCTTCAGACCTAACTTGGGTGGAGACTTATCATGTAAACCATGCTATTGGTGGGATAATTAGATAAATAAAGTAGTAAATGATATGAATTAAGAGAAATAAAGTAGTAAATGAAATGAATTATTATTCTAATATCCGAATAGAGGCTTATGCCATTAAAGTTAAGATTTTAATTTTTGACTTGCTACTAAGGCTTATAGTTTGTTCGTATGAGTTGAATATTGTCTTGAGATTTTATATATACCTATTGTGTTTGGATTCGTTTTATCATTATGGTCATGCACATTTATTGATCTCATTGTAATGACCTGATTTGTGAATTTTTCCTTTTGATATGATTTGACCATTTTGATCTTTCCTATAATTGCTAAGTGTTGATTTTGGGGTGTGAAAATGATTGTCACGATTCTCGATGCAATTGAGAATGATTTGAAAGAGTTTGTGATTTTTAGAGGCTTTAAAAGTTATATAGTTGACTTCGATCTACATTTATTATTCTAAGTGTCAGATGGCCATCTGGATAGTTTCATTAGGTCCGGAATGTCGAATTTGGGTTGGTATCGATATTGGTATGGGCTTAAAGCTTTAGTTTACATTTTGATCCCCCATTTAAAAAACTAGTGATTTATGCCTTTAAGGGGTCCAAAGGGGTAATTTGTCGAAAATGATTTTTTTTAAATCTAATATCATCATTGAATACCAAAGATTGAATGTCTGGTATCATATATGATTTATTTATGTAGGGTTCTGATCAAATATCGAGGGTCCGTTTGGAGCATTGTTGGCTTGCACCCAAATCAGCACTTGCTAATATCTGATGCAACCTCTTAAGAGGATAAGAATTGCTTAAGCAATAGCCGCTTTAGCGATCCAAGACCACTTAAGTAGTAGCCGCTTTAGCGGTCAGGCATCTCTTAAGCAGTACCTGCTTTGGTGGCCTGGCAGCGCTTAAGCGGTAACCGTTATATATAAAACCCTTATTTTTATGTTTTTTCACTATTTTTTTGGACTTTGAGCTTCGGGTTTGGGCAATTTTTAGGATTTATTCACCATTTGAATTTGGTTGATTTTGAGACTATTTGAAAGGGGAAAACTCCATATTGAAGGACTTTTAACTTGAATTTCATCGTTTTAAGGTAAGTTATGACTTAACTTTCTTCAGACTGGGGTGGGTAGTCAATGAATATGTAAAGCATGCTATGAGTTGGGAAATAACTATAGAATATGATTTTGAGATATTATATATTGAGGGATGTCGGTGTGGGCACTTAATTTTTATTGTTATCAAATTATGATATTATATACTACGTGTTACCCATCCAGGGGCTTTATTTGTGCATTTGACTTCCTTATTTCTTAATGTGATGTTTTTGCGGGGATTTAAATAGATATTGTATGCCTTATTGAGAACTTTTTACCTTTATCATGATAGAACTGCCTGAGATATGGGTTGATATGATATAATGATGTCTTGCATGCATGTTTATTTAATGGTGCCCAACTAGAACTTATATGATGAATTATTGACATATTGAGTTGATTTCTGAGCTCACTTGTATACGTATTTAGTACCTTCATACTGTTTAATTGTGAGCATTATATACTCATTGCATATATATACATTTATATGATATCGATATCATTCAGGAACATTAATTTTTAAAAGAAAATAAGATAATTCTGAAAATGCCTAATCGAGGAATATGTCGGTCGGGTAGATTGAGATATGATACTGAGACTAGTGGTAATTTGAGATAGTATACGAGCTGTGAACCTCCCATGGGTTCTATTTTGGGAGAATTAAGGCTTGATAAGTGCACATAGAAAGTCATGCGATGAGTTGCAACTATTCATATAATCATTCATGACATTGCTTTGCATTTTCACTTCATGTGCTATTTTTATGTTTTACTTGTTGTGTATTTAGATTTTTTCCATACTTTCATGTATGTATGACCTTTTTGATATTGTGTATATAAGAATTGTTAGTGGAGACAGTGTGAGCTACCGTTTGAGAACTTTTCCACTTGCAAGTTGTGTGCTCATAGTATTTTCTTTACTGGTCTTATTTTCTACTTTGCTCAATCGATCTATGATACCTATTGAGTATAGGTGTACCACACTCACTCCTATTGTACCCTTTTGGTGCAGATCCTAGCACGAGTATAACTGATGAAGGAGGATTTATATGGTTGAATCAGTGATTTATCGAGGTACTGTCTTGTTTTAGGCTTTTCATAGTTGACTCCAGACCTCCTCTATCTATTAGTTGTCTTTCATTCTGTTTTGGAGACAGACTAAGTACCATTCAGAATTCGCTTATGTATTAGATGCTCTAACACTTGATTTTTGGAATTTTTATGGTATTCTGTTTAGACTTTCGTATTTATCTATATTATGGTCTGACTTCATTCTATAAGTCTTGCCTTTTTTCATTTTATTATTATTTTAGACTTTTCTCTGTCTTTGGATGATTGGCTTTCTTGTTAAGGCTGACCTCATTTTTGGGTCGTGACACTCATGGATCACTGAATTATGCCATTGGATATACTAATTTAAAAGAAAACGAGTCATTTTCTATTGATTTAGTCTGAGGTAAGATGTTGGACGAAATTGTATGTCCGAGGTTAGATTTCAGATGTGGTATATGGACCAACAACTTTTACTTATTCTTTTTACGGAGAGCTATATTATATCAAAAGACCTGTATAGTCAGAAAAGTTTTAATCTCTCTCTCTCTCTCTCTCTCTCTCTCTCTCTCTCTCTCTATATATATATATATATATATATATATATATATAGGAGTTATAGATATATCTATGTGGCACCTCTCTATGACCTTCATTTGTATTTATTATTTTTTTCTTCTTTTTGGCCCTTTTTTCTTATTTAAATCAATTTTTATTGTAAAATTAAGTAAATTACTTAATTTATTACAACTAAATATTTTATTAATGAAGGAAAATTTACAACAAAAACTCTTCACATATCAATTGCACAGAGTAACTATTCATAATTCACACCTTTTTAATTTATTTCTTTTTTTGGGCATTTCTTTTATTTAAATCATTATTTTATTATAGAATTAAGTAAATTACTTAATTTATTACAATTAAATCATTATATAATAATAAAAGAAAATGTAGAAGAGCGGACGTGGCACCCCATAATGACCTCCATTATCATTTTTTCTCCTTTTTTGACATTTCTCTCTCCGTTTCACTATATAATAACAACATAATAATCTACTATAAAGCATTTTTTATTTTTAAATATGTTATTTAAAAAAAAGTATCTTCATAACTCACACTACTTCACTTTTATAACTTATATTCTAATTATCCATTAATCTTGTGCTTACAACTTAAAAAAGTAACCTTAAAGTTTCTACTAATTTTTTTAGATGTTATGATTCTTCTCCTCTCCCTCTAATTAATTTTAATTATGTAGTATTAATCATAAAACAATGATAGAAGATAAAAAGTCAAGAACCTAAGGCTCATATAATTCACATGGTAGGCTTCAACTATGCATTGTGAAATTCAACAACATAGGCATCTTTTAGAGCAATTGAAGGGATGCAACATCTCAAAGTTCAACTCAAGTATATGAGGTTAATATTTTCATTTTATTGCTTTGTCTATATATTTATATTTAACTTGTAATATATGTATAATCATGTGTTAAAAAAGATATTCTTTGTTAGTAAAATTTATGTTTGTGTCATTTTTAAACATATTCAAATGAACCTGTTTTCAAGGGAAAAAGGTATTACAACATTTTTGTTAAAACTTTTTATTTTTAAGTCCCATAATTATTTATTAGTTAGTATTATTTGCTAATTTTTAATAATTTGTGTTATGTCATTTATTTCGAGTAGGTGAAATGCTTGATGATATTTACTTCAACATTGAATGTATTTCTTCTAAGGTAATTATAGTCACTTGCTAATTTCATAAGTTCTTTCTACTCTTATTTCTTTAATCTTTTCACAATTTATACTTTTACTAGATGTAACGACCTAAAAATTTGATGAAATATGTAAAATTTATGATTTTGTGTGATTTGCCTGTTTTACCCCTCTCTATAGTTGCATTATGGTATTTCTAGGGTGTGAGGGTGATTGACATGATTTTTGATGTATTTTGGTACCATTTCTATGATATTGTTGTTTTTGATAGCTTTGAGAGCCTTGTTTTGAACTTATGGGGATATCTTTTGGTCCGTGTGATGGATGAACAAATGACTGCGCCAGCAACTCTAAAATGTCAGTTTTAAGGTATGTAGACCTTTGGTTCGGATCCCGGTGCGCCCAAACTCATTTCGACCTATTGATCGAAAAGTTGAAAAAATTAAAAATATGAGTGTGGGACCCACATTTGATCGAAATAACCTTGGATGGAAAATCCAACTTCGCCAGCAGATCTGAAATGTCTGGTTTAAGGTGTTGGCATATTTGGTATAATTTTATGGCTTTTAAATCTCATTTTGACACTCGCTTTGGAAAATTATGACTTCGAGTTTCGGGGATTAATTTTGTAAAAATAATAATTCTTTTAAAAATCTGATATTGCCATCGCGTTCGAAACTTCAAATTTAGTATGTTTGCATTGTTCGTTTGCATATATCAAACTCCGAATGAATCTCGGGCACCCCGTCGAAGTGTAGATTGGACTTGAGAAAAAAATAATAGCTTTTTTCTGCTACAACAGTGCAGAAAATCTGCACTATATAAGCAACTTTTTGGGCTCATTTTGCTCATTTTTTTAATATAGTGTGGGAGTTTAAAGGTAAAGCGTGTGAGAGCTTGGTAAGCTAGATTAACATATATTTCTTGATTTTATTATGAATTCAAGGTAAGAATTCACCCTTTCTTAGTAATTTTTTGATTAATTTCTCAAAACCCCAAAAATCTTAGGGCTTGATTTTAAACCTCAATTTCACTCCTTTTCACTTGAATAGTACTTGTATCTTAAAATTACTAGTTTTTCATTAATTTAACCTTCAAAATAACTTCGATTCTTGATTTTAACCCGGATTTCAAAGATTTTACCCGGTAAAGTCTAAAAATGGGTTTTACTTCAATTTGAACCTCATTTTTTACTCGATTTGACTTTGATTTTCAACTGCAAATTTCTAAAAATATTGGAAACATGTTTTTAAAATAAAGTTCTAATTTTGTCCTTCTTTTTTTGGAAACTTATTCTAGGGGTCCGTTTTGACCTCGAACCAAAAGTAGTCAATATGAGTGTTGTTAGTTTTATTTTAATGCATTCATTTTATATTTGATATTTTTAGTAGAGTTCGAGATTATTCATGAAAATTAAGATCATGGGTTCGAAGTGTAGCGAACCGATTTTAATTTTTGAGGTAGGTTATGGCTTAACTCTTTCAGACTGGGCTAGGTAGTAAATGATGGTACAAAATGTATGTTAAGGGTGGGAACTAATCATGAAAAATATCTATCTATATGTTGTGCTCGTGTGGGGACCTATATGTGATGTAATTGTCGAAATTGAGAAATTATGTGATATGTGTGACCATGTGGGAACCTATGTGACATTGATAGCTTTGAATACATGTGAATAATAATATATTGTGTTGTTGAAATATCTAATGTGGTTTCATAAGTATATTGTTATATATCCATATTTATTGGTATATGAGACATGTGGAAATTCATGGATAAAACGGAAGTAATGAGTGAATACTGGCTCACGTGGTTGTAGAATTGTAACATTATGGTTGGTTGTGGAAATACATCATGTGGATTGGGAGTGAAAATACATCATGTAGATTGGTTGTGGAAATACTCATTTTGAATAATTGTGAACATTGTTTCATCATTCTCATGTCATCATAAGCATCATTTCACTTGTTCGTCTTACAGAGTTATATATACTTGTTGTCATGTATGTGTGCTTGATTTATGTCTTATGTTATGTATGTACTTTGAAAATATTAGAAACACTGAAATATTAGATATTGGTATCGGATATTGGATTATATGGACCATCTTCGAAGGAACGTGCTGGAGAAGAGTTGCAGATATTGGTGATCTTGAGGCTGTGTACCAAACTTGAGGCTATGTGCCAATACCATGCATCATCATCATCATGTACATTGCACCCGCTTTATTGTGTTTATGTTTTGTTTGAATTTCCATATTGACTTGTCATCTACCTATTTGCTCTATTTCTTGACATGTTAACGTCTAATTATTCTACCTTCCTTTAATTGTACTTGATGATCTTGATTATACTATTGGACAATAAAATTCTTGAGACCAAAAATAATAACAGAAAAAAAATACTGTAACAATTGATTTATTGATTTCAACGTGGTTGTTACAATCTCTATGAATTCTTTGATTCTTCTTTCCAACTATAAATTCAAGTTCTTCGAGCTTGATCTTGAACTTGATGGATTTGATCTTGACTTGTGCTTGAATTCAAGGGCTTGGTATCTTGTTCTTGAATTTTGTGGTTTTGATCTTGAACTTGATTTGAGGACTTGATGAATTTAATCTCAACTTGTACTTGAATTCAAGGGCCTTTGAGCTTGTTCTTAAATCTTGAAGTCTTGATCTTGAAGCTTGAACTTGTTCTTGAATCTTGAACTCTTGATCTTAAAATCTTGAGCTTGTATTGATCTTGAAGCTTGAACTTGTTCTTGAATCTTGAACTCTTGATCTTGAACTCTTGAGCTTGTTCTTGAACCTTGAACTCTTGAGCTTGAAATCTTAAGCCTGTTCTTGAACCTTGAACTCTTGATCTTGAATTTTTGAGCTTGTTCTTGAACCTTGAACTCTTGATCTTGAATTTGTACAGAAATCTATTGTGTTTGATTCACGAGCTCTCTCTTGCTTCTTGCTAGACTTGTTGGTACCTTTTTTGAATTATGAGACCCCTATTTATAGTTGTAGGAAGTAAAGAGTCATGATAAATATGAACTTTCTTTGACCAATCAGATTTAAATGACTGGTCTTGATAAATACAAATTTCCTTTGACCAATCAGATTTAAGTAACATAGCACCTTATATGGTCTTTTAATTTACTACATCATTTTGACATGCGGCATGGTCCCATTGGCTCATTCACTTGACTAGGCATGCCATGTTATTCGACACGTGGCACCAAATAGGGCCTCTAGAACATGATGGGCTTGCTAAAATGGGCTTAGTCATTTGCAACCCAAATTAATATGATGATATCTTGGGCTTGCTAAAGTGGGCTTAGTCATTCGTAGCCCAAATTAATGGTCTAACCCAATTGAGGTTGGAATTTAATTAAATTCATATATGTTTGGACTTAACTAATTAATAGAATTATATTAATCCACAATATTTATTTGGGACGAATATATATTTTAAATTTAATATTAGCTGAATTTTGTACGGATTTGCATTTCATAAAATTTCATTGTCCACAGAATGCCCCCATACTTCAAGAATTGTTGAAATTACAATTTGTTGAAATTGAAGCCGAGTCTTGAAGTATTAATGAATGTCCTGTCTTTAAAGTTCTAACTTTGAGTATTAAACTATAAAAATGACAATGACGTGCCAATGATTGCATCATATTAGATAATATTGTCTAGGTGTCCCCTTACTTCACTTTTATTATTTTAAATTAATTTAAGGTAATATCCACCAAGGGTATTTGATTTATACATGGAGTTGGAGGCATTTGAGCTGCCTAACCCACGTGACGTTCCTTTATCTGAATAGGATTACTGCCAATTAATTCCCTTTCTTTTGTTTTTTCAAATTCACATAGGATTAGGGAACTGACACCGCTTGTACTAGTACTAATACTAGAGTCCTACTTGGATTGTATTAATCCCTTTTGACTCAAATTGGGGCTCTTAATAGTATCAGCTGACACTCAAATTGGGGCTCTTACTTTTTGTGGCAAAATTTCAAGAGCTTAGCAGGAGCTTCAAGTTTAGCCAGCACGTTTGAGCTTCCACGATGAGATATTTCTTTCTTTCCTTTTTTAATTCCTTTATTATTTTCTCTTTTATTTAACAACTCATACACAGCTAGACCCTTTTTTTTCTTGCTCGAAATAATACCTTTCATGCAAATGCCAAATTATATAGTGCAAAGGGAGTCACTCGCTCTCTACCATAACTAAGGTAATTTTATGGTAATCTTATGGAGCATAGGGATGGCGAATCATCCCTTCCATAAGAAATGGTAACTTTATGGTAATCTTACAGAGTATAGGGATGACTACTCATCCCCGCCATAAGAAAAAGGTAGCTTTATGGTAATCTTACAGTGCATCCTGCCATAAGAAAAGGTAACTTTATGGTAATCTTACAGCGTATAGGGATGACTACTCGTCCCTGCCATAATAAAGGTAACTTTATGGTAATTTTATGGTGCATAGGGATGACTACTCGTCCCCTCCATAAGAAAAAAGGTAACATTATGGTAATCTTATGGTGCATAGGTATGACTACTCGTCTCCACCATAAGAAAAGATAACTTTATGGTAATCTTACGGCGCATGGGATACTTAGTCAAGTTTCTTTTTTACCTATTGTTGTATGCATAGATTTAACCCTTATTCTTCTCTTTGCAGTTTGAAGAGATGGTGATTTTCAGATACTAGACCTCTTCTTCCACTAGATCCAAGTATCTCATAGTCAAAACTAAAGATGGGACCTAGCAGACTCGACTTTTGACTTACACTTTGAGAAAGGTACATATTTATGATGCCGTTTATGCATCACTTTTTACTTATGATCATAACTCAAACATAGTCCAAGCATTTTGTGAAGCTTGGTGCCCCAAGACAAATACATTTCTCACGTCTGTCGGGGAATTATTTATTTCTTTATGGGATTTGCATGTTCTTGGAGGCTTGTCAATTTAGGGTATTCTTTATGAAGAAGTAGTTCCTGAGGCCAAAGAACTTACAAGATTAGATGCAAAGAAGGTAAGGTATGTTTTCTGAACTTGTGAGTACTTATTTATGACTTTTCATAATCTACGAGATACCAGCCAACAAGTATTATTTAGCATTTGGATAATATTCTGGTAGAGGAAACCTTCAAAGTATGACCCTGCTCCACCAAGGCAGGAAAAGAAATCTTCTCACCTAGAATTGACACACAACCCTAGTGGGGTTTTGCCAGATACACTAAGATGGTCACATGCTAAAGAGAAGGTATTTTTTGAACTTGGGGTGAACCGTGACAAAAAAAATGATGCATAGTTAGCAGCTTTTTTATCTTGTTGGTTGTGTGCTTTTGTTTTTCCAAGTACAAAAGGTGACTTTATTTGCCTTGGGACTTTCAAGATGGCATGCATGATGGCGAGCAGGTGGATGGTCGGCCTTGCAATACCGGTACTGACTAGCATTTATAGTGGTCTAAACAAGATATCTTCTTCAGCGCAACTCAATCAAATCAAGGTTTATTTTCCTAGTCACTATGTGTATGGTTGGATTGCTCATTATTTTAGGACACTTTATCCATTTGCCAATAGGTTGTCCAATCGACAAGCTTGTAAGCACCATTTGAATACACTTCTTTTATGACATATGGTCCATTCCATTTTTAGGTGAATGTGCCCCCAGACTTACAAGAAGTAATAATGGGCCTTCTTACTGTAAAGACTTGATCTCCAACTTGGAAGCTCCTAAAGCGAACCCTTTTGTTGAAAGAACGAGATAGACGGGCTTGATAACATTCAAGATTTTACTGAGCCTTCAGCCTCTTCTCATCAAGATCTTCCAACTTCGCAAGATGAAACTTAGCATTTTATTCATCAATGAGACATTCTTGAATAGCTAGTCTCAAAAAAGGTATTTGATGCTCAAGTAGAAGGACTATTTCAACTTCAAAAGCTAGTGAATATGGGGTTGCTTGCGTTGGTGTACAATAATATATTCTATATGCCCACCAAGCTTATTCCATTCGTTCATGCCAGTCTCCTTTAGACTTGGAGACGACCTTCCTAAACAAATTGCATAAAGTCTTATTGAATGCTTCAGCTAGACCATTGGCAGCCACATGATACATAGAAGACTTGTGCTACTTGACACCAAAGAGATCACATATTTTTTTTCATCAGCTTGTTATCAAATGGCTTTCTATTGTCTGTTATTATATACTGAGGAATTCCAAAGCTGTAAATGACATTCACTTGGATGAAATTTGTGACATTTTCTTTCTTTACTTCTATGAGAGCAACAATTTCATCCTATTTCGAGAAGTAATCTGTCATGACCAAGATATATAAGTGTCCACCAGAAAATTTTGGTAGTGGACCAACAACATGCATTCCCCAAGCATTAAACGACCAAGATACTACAGTTGGGTTTAGTACCTTTGGAGGTTGATGTATGAAATTTGCATGGAATTGGCAAGCTTTTCATTTTCTAGCATAGTCTAAAAAATCTTTCACCATCGTTGGCCAATAATATCCCATTCCTTTAATGTGAAAATGGAGCTTCGTTCCAGACTAATGTGATCCAAAAATTCACGAGTGCACTTCTTGCAAAGCTTGAATTGCTTCTTCCTCTCCCAAACACTGTAAGATTACTCCTTTATATGATCTTCTATATAGTGTATATTTGTAGTAAAGGAAGTGAGGTGCAGGATGACAAATCTCAGAACTTCTCCTTAGATCTTCTGAAAGTATCCCATAACACAAGTAGTCAATGATAGCTTGTTGTCAATCTTCCTTTAAAGCTTCAGACATGGCTACGAGGTATTCAACCTTACCTTTTATGTCCTTATCCTCATTTGATGGTGGTACTACCCATTCTTGGAGGATAGTAACTCTGTCTAATTTGTAAGAGTTAGAGTTGAGGCTAAAGCAGCTAGGGCATTAGCTAGCTTATTTTCTTTCCTTGTCACATGCTGGAGGGTTACTTCTCCAAGCCATCACATCAAATTCTGTTCATAGTCATGATATGGTCTTAACTCAAGTTTCCTGACTTCATAGCTTCCCAAAAGCTTCTTGATCACCAATTGGAGTCACCAAAAACTTATAATTGTAGTTGCTTCATGTCGACAACCATATCAAGTCCGAGTATGAGCGCTTGATATTCAGCAACATTATTGGAGCAATATTTGTCAAGGAAAAAGAGTAGGAGATGACGACCTCTTCTTGTGGAGTGACAAACGCCATGCCAGCAATAACTTCATATCGATGTGCAACACCATCAAAGTATATCTTTTATGGGGATCTAACTTCAACAGCTATTGCATCTTTATCGAGAAGTTCATTGCTCAGTTCCCAGTCATCAGGTATTGGGTGATATTCAAAGAATTCAACTAATGCTTGTCCTTTTATAGCATTTTAGGAAACGTACACAATCTCAAACTATTGAAATTGGAGGTACTATCTTGCAAGTTGATCAGTAAGGACTGGTTTCGACATCACAAACTTGATGGGATTTGCCTTGGACACAAGATGAACAACATGAGCTTGAAAGTAGTGTTTCATATTTTAGATTGAGACAGCCAATGCCAACATAAATTTTTGGTTGGAGAATACTTCAGCTCATTTGGTGTAATCATTTTGCTCAGATAATAAAGAGAGTTTTCTTTGCCTTCACTATTTTCTTGAGCCAATAGTGCTCCAACTGACCTTTCTTACACTGCAATATAGAGTATCAGTGGTTTCCCGAGTATAGGTTCCACAAGAACTGGTGGCTTCATTAAGTATGATTTGATACTCTCAAAGGCAGTACTATAATCTTGGTCCCATTCAAAGGGAGTGTCCTTCCTTATGAGATGACTAAATTGTTGACATTTTCCAGCTAAGTTGTAGATGAACCTCTTTAAATATGCTAGCCTTCCTTGAAGACTTTTTAACTCATGAATGTTTCGAGGCTTAAGAATCTTCAAAATTGTATCGACCTTAGCTTGATCAATTTCAATTCCTTGGTGTCGCATAATAAAACCAAGAAACTTTCTAGAAGTCACTCCAAAGACACACTTCAATGGATTCATCCTAAGTTGATACCTTTGAAGTAACTCAAACATATTCTTAGGTCATTTAAGTGGTCATCTTTCTTTCTTGACTTCACCCGCTAGATCATCTATGTAGCATTCAACATTTTTGTGGAGTAGGCCGTCAAAGATGTTTTGTATAGCCCTTTGATAAGTGGCTCCAGTGTTCTTGAAACCAAAAGGAATCACCTTGTAGTAATAAATACCTTTGGGTGTACGAAATATATTGAGCTCTTCATCCTTTGGCGCCTTACGGATTTGATTTTAGTCGGATGAACCATCCATGAAGGACATTGCCTCATAACCAGTGGTGGAATCAATCATTAACTCTGGTATAGGGATTGGGAAATTGTCCTTAGGGCATGCATTGTTGAGATCTCAAAAGTTGACACAACCTCAAATTTGACCATTCTTCATACGTATTAGAACAATACTTGAAATCCATATGGGATATTTGACTTCACAAATAAATCCAGCTTCAATGATTTTGTTAACTTTATTTTCAATCAATGGAACCAACTCTAGCCTAAAGCACCTTTGGGCTTGCTTAACAGGACGAGTACTATTCTTGACTGCCAACTGATGGACTACTATTTTTGAATCTAAGCCAGGCATTTCCTTATAACTCCAAGTGAAGACATCCATATATTCTTTGAATATGTACATATATGCAATTTTTTCCTCCATTTCTAGAAAAACACTCAGGTAAGTTGGTCTTGGGTATTCATCGGTTCTAAGATTAACTTTTTTCAAGGGATCTATTGTGGGCTTAACTCCTTCTTTAAGTTGCGATGGGGCATCTCCAGCATCTTACTCCTCTCGAGGATCATCGTTGTTGATGGATATGTGGTGACACACGAAAGTATCTTCTATTTCTTTATCAACCTTTATTTGAGATGAGGCCTCGTTCTAATTTTTGGTTTGTACCATGATATGAGGAGCTAATGCTTTCTTTTTCTTCCTTATGTTCCTTGGTATAAACCATAGTATGATCCTTTGCTTTTAACACCTTGTTGCATGAAACCACCAGTTTCGTCTGCCGCCTCATTCCAGAAGGAATCAAACTTTTGAAATCCTTTTAGATCTTAGGCGAGGAGTGCATTATCATACTTTAATGACTTTTCTGGCGCTTGTTGCTTTTCTTATTATTTAGAGGAACCAACCTCTCAAAGATAGAAGTTATTGTGGTTGATTCTCCAAGTTGGTCAAAGACTTAAGGCCTTTTGTTGGATATAGTAGACTCCTCTTCTATAGTGATGTAGTTACTAACCGCCCTTCTTATGGATATACGAATTATAGGTAGCTGCATGTATCGTTGGCCTTTACATACCTGCTTTATTGTACCTTCTAACAGAAGTTTACCCAACCTTGATGGCTCATTAGGATTATATCCATCTTTTACAAATAACTTGTACGCATTTAGACCGAAGCCCTCTTTTGTACGCTTGGTAGGAAGTGTTATATCTTATGATAGATTTTGAGCCACAACTTCTCTAAGTAGACTTGAGGGTGAATTTATCATGTCAATTTTCTAATAGGTAAAGTTAGCCCCTTTAGCACATTATCTTGGGTATCAGATGGGTGGTCTTTCTCTTTCTTTACCTTTGGTACGTAGTGAAGAATAAGAGTTTCCTTCTTTTTCATAGGAACGACACTTTTTTTTTTAAAGTGGAGAGAGTCTTCTTGGTGGCAACTTTTTCAATAGTCACCACGACCTTCTTAGCTGCAAGATCATTACACTTTGGTTTTGGTGACATCATCAACCCTTTTCTCATTTACGACATAGTTTTTCAAGTAGAATTTGTACCGGCAAAGTGTGATTCAACTTCAGTGAATGGATTATCATCAGCTACTATCATTCTTTCCACTCCATCTTCCAGGTACTTCAAGCATTGATAGTAATAGGACGAGATAATTTTGTTCCCATGCATCCAAGGCCTACCAAGCAATAGATTGTATGAAGTTTTGGCATCGATCACATGCATCAATGCATTTAATTGAAAATAATCCATAGGAGTCCCCAACGTGATTGGTCCCATGGACCTCTGGCCCATTTAGTTGAAGCCTTGGATCATTATACGGATCTCATCCAATTCGTCAGAAATGATGCCAAGTTTCTTCATCATGCGAATAGGCAGGATGTTGACTCTGAATCCCTTATCTATCGAGATTCTATGGATCTTCTTTCCTAGCACTTGACCTACCATGTAAAAGGAACAGTTCTGTAGGGCTCCTCCAAGTAGAAGATCATCATTTGTAAATGTGATTTTTGAATCACATATATGTGTCTCTTCACCAATAGTTTTGGCAAGCTTTTTCGAAGATGAAGGAACTTCCATGGGTAGATTCTTACTCTTTTCCCCCTTATTGGCAATATTAAAGCAAGATACCTTAAGGTTGACTCGAGTAGTCTTCGCCCAAAACCGACTTGGTAAGAATTCCTCCAACGTTACTGGACATCGTGGTTTTTAGCGATGAAGCTCCATTATGCTCATCCTTTTTGGAAATTCAACCATCTTCTATTTTCTTGGTTTCTTCACCATTCTTCTTCTGGTTGGCATCTCGAACGACTCCTTTCATAGACTTGTCTTCTTACTTCTGTGCCTGGTCACCAGAGTCCAACCTTTATCATCACCTTCATTTATTGAAGACTTGTGATACTTTAAAAGTTTCTCATTATTCTTTTTGACACATATTTAGATTGGCTCGAGCGAGCCAAATGTGATAGAGATTTAATGAGAACTGGCTATCGTATCATCAAGAAAGATCTTCTTCTCGTTTGCTAATTGCATGACTTTGTCTTTAAAGACAAAGCACTTTTCCAGATGGTGACCCACAAGCCTATAATACTTTCAATAATTTGGGTCATTGGTCCTTTCAGCTTTATTGGGCCTCTTTATCTCTGGTAGATCAATGAGCTTATGATGAAAAATTTCATTGAAAATCTTGGCCACGTCTGATCAAGGAAGGGGTATTCTTTTTCTTGCATCTACTTTAAAGTTAACTTTTGATTTAGACGTGCTCGAGAAGTCATCTTCACACTTTGCTTTTTGCTCACCTTCGTGGTAACCTTGACAGGAGACACGTAGACATTCATGGATTCTTTTTTATCATTTTTAGGTACAAACTTGCCTCATATTTTGGGTTCTTGTGTATCCTTTCTCCTTTGAGGGTCGTGGATAGGCGTTACTCCCTTCCCAGTAGAAGATATGCTCAACTCTATGTCGTGAGCATGCATAGCTAACTCCTTAAAGGACTTTGGGTTAATGCCTTGCAAGATATATAGGAGCTCCCAATACATTCCTTGGATGCACATCTCTTTTGCAGAAGCTTCGCTGAGCCTATATTTATAATTTTGGCTCATATTTCTCCATCGATTGATAACGTTAATGACTGGCTCTTCATTTCTTTGCTGAGTATTTGTGAGCTCTACTATGCTCACTGTACGCCATGTTCTATAAAAGCAATTTAGGAACTCATGTTCCAATTGCTCCCAACTATCAATGGAGTTAGGCTCAAGGTTCGTATACCAATCAAAGGTATTTCCCTTTAGGGAACGAACAAACTATTTGACAAGATAGTCACCATAAGTTCCAGCATCATTACATGTCTCAAAAAAGTGTGTGACATGTTGTTTTGGGTTCCCTTTGCCCTTAAATTTTTAAAATTTGAGGGGTTTATAGCTAGCAGGCATTTTGAGACTATCTATCCTCACAGTATAGGGCCTGGCATACGAAAGGGAAGAATTAGTGACAACATCATACTTTTCTTTGAGGGTTCTTTCAATGAATTCCTTCAATTGCTCAATCGAGATCATCCCCTCAGAAGAAACTCATACCTCTTTAGTCAGTGGTATTTACTTCACAGGATGTTCTGTCTCGTGATCCTCTAAAGATTTTCCCGATTCATGTCTACATTCTCCATCTATTAGGACTTCCACCCTATCCAATATCTTATCAATTTAAGCATCTTGATTCTAAATATATTTGGTTAGGCTCTGGCCTTTGTCAGATTCACAAGTTACTCCTCCATAGATGAAGCATCAGTCACTATTGCTTGCATAATCACTAGAGACGTTAGAGAGTAACACAGATTGCCACATAAGTTAATCTTTGAAGTTCTCACTTATACGGTGTAAGTAAAGATAACGTATTTATTAAACGACCATCGCTCTTTGCGCCATAGTATTTGGATCTAAAATAGTCAAGTAGAGCTAGAGTCTTCTTAAGCGATTCTGCCATACTTCGTCCTCCTTTTGAAGCACTTGCATTGGACTTTATTCCTTTTAGGGGCTGAAGATCTAAAAATTGGAGTTGGAACGGACGATACTAGATGTGTTTGTTATCCTAGAAATCCTTTTTTGCTCCTTATGACAACTCCCAAGTTTCTAAAAGTAACATCGAGGATGCTTTCTACTTTAGCAGATAACTTTGAATCAACAGCTTTAGAAATAGTTGACTGAGAGTTGAACTTCTTAGAAGTCATTTTGTTGTTCTTAAACTTTGAAGTATGAAAAGTTGAGATAAGAGGTAGAGATCGTCCCACTGGGAGTGTCAGAATTTGTTGGACAATAAAATTCTTGAGACCAAATATAATAACAGAGACAAAATAATACAACAACAATCGAATTATTGATTTCAATGTAAGTGTTACAATATCTATGAATCCTTTGATTCACTTTTTCATCTATAAATTCAAGGGCTTCGAGCTTGATCTTGAACTTGATGGATTTGATCTTGACTTGTGCTTGAATTCAAGGGCTTGGCAGCTTGTTCTTGAATTTTGTGGTCTTGATCTTAAACTTTATTTGAGGACTTGATGAACTTAATCTCGACTTGTACTTAAATTCAAGGGACTTTGAGCTTGTTCTTGAATCTTGTAGTCTTGATCTTGAAGCTTCAACTTGTTCTTGAATCTTAAACTCTTGATCTTGTCTTGAGCTAGTTTTTGAACCTTGAACTCTTGATCTTAAAATCTTGAGCTTGTTCTTGAACCTTGAACTCTTGATCTTGAATTCTTGAGCTTGTTCTTGAACCTTGAACTATTGATCTTGAATTTGTAGAGAAATCTTATACGTTTGATCCATGAGCTCTCTCTTGCTTCTTGCTAGACTTGTTGGTGCCTTTTTTGAATTATGAAAACCCTATTTATAGTTGTAGGAAGTAAAGAGTCATGATAAATATGAACTTCCTATGACCAATCAGATTTAAATGACATGGTCTTGATAAATATAAATTTCCTTTGACCAATCATATTTAAGTGACATGACACCTTTTATGGGCTTTTAATTTACTGCATCGTTTTGACATGTGGTATGGTCCCATTGGCTCATTCACTTGACTAGGCATGCCACATCATTCAATACGTGGTGCCGAATTGGGCCTCTAGAACATGATAGGCTTGCTAAAGTGGGCTTAGTCATTTGTAGCCTAAATTAATATGATGACATCTTGGGCTTGCTAAAGTGGGCTTAGTCATTTGTAGCCTAAATTAATGGTCTAACCCAATTGAGGTTGGACTTTGATTAAATCCATATGTGTTTAGACTTAACTAATTAATCCAATTATATTAATTCACAATATTTATTTGGGACTAATATAAATTTTAAATTTAATATTATCCAAATTTTGTACAGATTTGCATGTCATAAAATTTCATTGTCCACATATATATGTCCCTCTTTTTTTCTACTTGTATGTGATATTATGTATATTTAAGTTCCTATCTTGTGTGTTGTTGTATTATATATAAATATTATATAATTGTTAGTTCAAACGGTGTGGGCTACTATTATGGTATATTTTCTGATTGCAGGTGGCGTGTACTTAGTGTATATTTTGTATGCTTTATTTACTAATTTCCTTGGTCGTCCTATGATACCTACTGAGTACAAGTGGACTGTATTCATGTCTGTTACACCCTTTTGGTACAGGTCTTAGCTAAAATGCACCTAAGCTTGCTTGACTCAGGCGATCATTGGAGCTTCCAAGATAGCGCTTGGACATTTATGCGTCTATTCAAAGATAGCTATTGTTTCCTTTCAATTATTTTCCTGATGTATTTGACTCCTGGATTGTATTAGTAATTCTTACACTATTAACACCTGGTTTTGGACATGATTGGTATTTTGAATAAGTTCTTTCTATATTGTTATGATTACTTATATGGTTTGGCTTTGTTCTAGAAGCCTTACCTTAAGATGTTTCTATCTTTTCCTCTTTTTGTATCAGTTTGGGTGATAGACTTACTTTTCAAGGTACGGCACGACAAGTGCCATCATGACCCTTGCTTTTGGGCCGTGACAAATTGGTATTAGAGCAGCCAGGTTTCATTCATCTCAATGGTGTAATGTCTAATAGAGTCTCGTATATTGGTACGTAGATGTTCGTATCTATCGTTGAAAGGCTATATGAAGTCTTTAGGAAACTTTCCGTAGCTTATTCTTTATCGTGCGAAGTTCTTTCATACCTTGTGTTCTAAGACACATGTTGTATTTAAATTGGGTCGTCTGCCCTTCAATGAGACATGTTAGACCGTCACTCCATTCAAAGTGGCATGTTACATTTAAATTGGGTCATCAACCCTTCAATGAGACACGTTGGACCGTCACTCCATTCAATCTTGCATATTACATTTAAATTAGGTCATTCGTCCTTCAATGAGACATATTGGACCGTCACTCAGTTCAAAGTAGCATAATATTTTTAGAACAGGTTGTGCAACTTAGTTCATCAACTATCTCAGTATAGTTTATTTAAACAGGTTTGCGCTAATTTATATTTGTGTAATGCTATATTTACAACTAATTATTTATTTGAGTTGTTGTCAAGAGCATCCAAAAGGATGAAATTCTCAAATCAAAGCTACAGGTGTGGACGACTCCAAAAATAATGCAACACAATGTGGAACTTTTTTAGCAGCAAAATGGGACATATTCTAGAGAGGGATGTCAAACTCTTTGGACGTGAGCTAAAGGATGAATGTCACCACCCTCAAACCATACCCCTGTTAGAAGGTACGTGAGTAACTTAAGATATTCTGGTTTCAGCTTCACCTTCGGGATATTTCTACACTCATACCGAGGGTAACCTTCTTTTTCTTTAAATCAAATAATCGGACACCTAGAGCTATGAAAATTATGTCTGGGTAAATTCTTGTCGATGTATGTAGGGGATCCTACATTCATGGTTAAGAGGTTACAAGCCTTTTTTCATAACTCGAACGACTTGTCACTCATTCTGAGCCAAAGATTGTCTAAAATAAAAGACTATCTTCTCTACCGATCGAGTCGAATTACAAGTAGTCTGATTCCTTGAGTGTCGGGATATAAGGCTGAGCTCTTTGTTGAAAACTCAACTGCATTCCAACCTCTCCCCAATTCGCTTATTCTTCGGCTTTTTGATTTCACTAAAATTCAAAATCGAAATAGCTAATGAATTCTTTGAAAATCGTTCTCAAAATCAAACTTTATGAACTACAAATAATCTAAATTCTCATGTAACCCTAGATATGTAGGAATCCCGACACCGGGGTCCGACCATAACTCTATGTAACTCGTGTGAAAACCAATCTCTTTCAGAAATGAATTTATGGTTGGACAAAAATTAGGAATGTCAAGCTACCTTTTGCCCAGGGTTACTTGCATCCACCCTACCCAAAGGAAGGGGGCAGTTGTTGACACCTAATTTTTGCCCTCCATGACTAACTTTAACCCTGAATTTCTTCAATTTCTAATAAAATCAAAATATTTATTTCATCTGAATAAATGCGCTCTAAAATATTCATTTGAGTTAATTTTATCATTTAATTAACATTTATACGTTTTCGTATTTACATATGCAAAATTGTATAAATTTTTGTTACTTAGATGAACCTTTTTATCAAAATTGGATTTTTACGGATTAAGCTTGAAAATATATCTAAACGGATAAAGTTTTGATTTAAATATAATTTATTCTCAAAATTAATTTATTTGGATAAATATTTATTTGGTTTTATTAAATCAAGAAGCTCAGGATTAAAAGAAGTATTAATTCGTATTGAATTTTTAATTTAATTTAGCCAATCTATTATATTTGGCCATAATTGAAATCAAATTGGCCATAATTGTAATACAATTGGCCAATTGATTTTCAATTTGGTCAAAAATAAATAAATTTGACTAAATTTTAAATCCCAATTGGAGTTATATTTTAAATAACCCTAAATTCCCAAAAACTCTCATAATTTCTACTCAATTTCCACAAAAATAAAATTCAAATCCTTAAATTCAAATTTTGAAATTCAAAAATTGTACTATATTGTACAATTTCCCCTTAACCTTGTCATTTCTCCAATTTTGAAATTCAAAAATAGTACTACATTATACAATTCCCCTCAACCTTCTCTCTTTTCCAATTTTGAAATTCAAAAATATTACTACATTGTACAATTTCCCTTCAACCTTGTCTTTTTTCCGATTTTAAAATTCAAAAATTATAGTACATTGTAGAATTTCCACCACCTTATTTTCTACCTCACTTTATCTTTAATTTTAAAAATTTCAAAAACACCCTTAAATTCTTTCTACCACATTGGTGGATTAATAGAATTGGATTCCCATCCTTTCCTATAAATACTACCATTATTTTGGTAGAAAGAAAGTCTCAAAGTCAAAAATGTCTCAAGGTTGAAAAAGAAGCTTTGAGCAAAGAAGAGTTTTTTTTATTCTAGTAAAAATTTTCTTTTTTGTGAAATGTGGTCTAATTGAAGTTCTCGAGTTGAAAGCTTTCTAGTGGTGATCAAGACTGAAGAAAGCTTGAAGTTCTATTTTGCTACCCCAGAAAAGGTAAACACAACTTTCCCCTTTTAAAGTTTTATTATCATTTTCTCTTCATCTTTTTCTTCTTTGTAATTCATGGTTGTAATTTTATTTATTGGGATTATTTTTTGTAGATGGCCTTGAAGGCCATAGGATATTATGGTATCGATATTATGGCTATTTTCATATTCATGATTTAAAAATGAGCTAGCAATAGTTGAATGTATTTTTTTTTAGTTTTATTCTATGATTATTATAGATAAAGTTTTGATCTTTGCTTAAAATATGTACTCATGCTTTGTTTAAATTCATTATTGGTGGATATGCTTGCTTTTACTATGTAAAGTTGTTTCCTTTATGTCAAATAGGAATGGTTACTATTGTTAAGGATCTGTGAAATTATTTCTAAATTTGAAGTAGTGAGTTACTTGTTTTCGTAGTCAAACTTGTCTTTGATTTTCCCTTTTTTTGATAGAAAAGTTGTTAGGGTTATATGTTTTGTTGAAGTGGTGTAGAACTAAAATAGGAGTTGACATAATTGGACCTTTTTTTTAGAATTAATCTTTTACTATTTCTCATATCTTGTCTTCCAATATCATTTCTCAAGTATGTTTAATATATGCTATTTGTTTCACTTCACTTATTGGTTTACTTCTTAAAGTGGTTTTATTCATTTAGACATCCCATTGTTATTCACATGCTATAGTGATTTTTTTCTTCTAAGTTATAGATATGTTGATTGATCCACTTTGTATTAACAAAAGTTGTTGCATTAGTATGTGTTGTAGTTCATATTTGAGGTGCTATGAAAGATTTCCTCATCTCTTGCTCATTCACTTTTTCTTTGCTTAATGAAAACATGCCTTAGACTTTATCATATCACAGTACTTGAAGAAAATATGTGTTAATCTATTTGTCCAAATTTTAAGCAACTATGCTTGTGGATTCATGTCTTCTTTTCAAAGCCTAGTTGATTATATTGTGCTAGATTCAATTTTTTGTAAGATTGTTTAGGAGATAGGTTAATTTCCTTTTTGTTGGATAATTTGGCTTGCTTTGATATCATAGCTTACTATTTATTTATGCTTGAAAATGCCATTTTTCCATGTCATCATTTATCTATTAAGTATAGAATTCTCGAACACATATTAATTTTTTTCTTTTATCTTTTCCTTTGCATGAATCTGTTATGGAGTCCAAATGGATTCCTTTTCCTTGCATTGTATGGGAGAGAATCCATATTTTGTACTTATTTGATTATTGGGTAACTTGGGTGTTCGATCTGCGGGGATGGAGATTGCAAAAAAAACCAATAAAATTTTCTAGTGCCAGGCGTCATGACTCCCTTAACAAGTCATAGTCAGACTTTACAACTAGTATTCAGGAGTCCTAGGGTGCGGCAACTCAGACCATTCTCAAGTATTTGGTTTCTGGAGCCATTACAACTCTCAGAACAAATCATAATCAGTGACTACGACTCGTTACCCTGAGTCATAATGACTGGATACCCAGGTAAGTTCCAGTCCTTATGGAGAGAGAGTCTACGATTTGTAGTCACTAGTTATATGTCGTTAAGAGAAATCGTGACCTGGCTATTACAGACGCAACAGGTCGATCTTACCCAATTCTAATGATTATAATTAAATATAATAAAGGGCTAAATTATTGGTATTTAAATCATTCAAAAATAGCGACTCCCTCCATTCTCCTAAGATACCAACTTAACTCAACCAAACTCAAAATTTATCCCAACATCAATTACATAAAATCTCCCTAGAATCAAGCAATCTCAAAAGGTAAGGCTCAAAATTCTTTGAAGTTAAGTTAAAAAAGAATCCAAGACAAGCAATAAAGTAAGTATTTTGTGTTTTAACTTTTAATTGTTAATGTGATGCTTCAATGTGAAATGGTTTCTTGGATTTCTTATTCAAAATTTGTGTGCATATAAGCAGATGAGCCCTATTCTAGAGAAATTTGTAAAATAGAAATGATATTGGGAGTAAATGACCTAATGCGGATTGATTTTTGTTGAAAGGGATGAGTTAGGGATGCTTGATGTTGTTAAATATGTATATTGTGGTAGTGGGATTAAATTCAAAACCAACTCCTTGAATTACTCGGGTTATAGTGGCTATGGGACTCTTAAAGACTCGTAGTGTCACGTAATGAGTCTTTACGTGACTCGTAACCATTGGTAATATGGTTGATTGGAAGAGTGTAGGTTCTGCTATCATTACAACTCATCTTAACAATTTGTAGTCACACTATTTGACTTGTACTCAAGAGTCGTAATGAATGGAGAGGGTTTATCATCAAGAATGTATTTCTGGTTAGCTAACGAGTATTGGTAATGAGTCGTAGTCTAACATTACAACTTGTTAGAAGGACTCATTGCTTGACCAGTGAATGCTAATTAGGTATGCTTCCATTATACGAATCTCACTATGACTCATAACCAGTAGGTACGACTCGTACCTTAAGAGTCATAGGTTGACCAATACCTGCTACATTAACACCAAATTTTATTATTTTTCTTTCTTTTTCTTAGTAATCACTAATAAGTCTTGCTCGACAGCTACTAATGGCTCCAAAAGTTGATTCATCAAAGAATCAACCATCAAAGACACAAGCCCCAAAAAAGTTTGCCCTTAAAGCCAACCTTAAGCTCGTAAATGAAGACATTTAGTCATCAAGCAGCTTAATAGAGGAATATCCAGCAAAAAGCTGGTGGAGCCAAGGGGAAAGTGACCCCGGGGTACGAAAGCAACTATGGAAGAGGATACACCCCTAGGTCTACACCAAGAATGAAAAACCCTAACACCTCACCACCCTATTCACCATCATCCTTCGATGAGGAAGATGATGACAACGATGATGAAGAAAAAATGGTGAGGTTGCTGGTGGGGAAGAATTACGTTTTAAGGAAGAGGAAGATAAAAATGAGGGTGATGACAAGAATGAGAATGATGATGAAGATGGGTCTGCATCTAGAGAAGATAGTAGTAAGAAGGGTAGCAGTCCAGTTAAAGAAATACTACCTTTATAAGTACCACTTACTCCACTTTCCATTGAGGCCGCTCCGGTGCCCATCATTGAACGGTGGGGGTACCCAAAAATGTTGACCTTATATGTAAAATATAGTGCCATAAATCTTGAAATTAGAAAGCCCCCGAGAAGTATTTATCTCGAGAGAAAGTTGGCCACATCAGACATGTCTTAGATGCCCACCTTTGATGCCCGATTCAAATAGTAAAATTTTGAATGGATGACTAGGGCACCAGAGCAGTACAGTACAATGTTGGTTCATGAGTTTTATGCTGCAACAAGGTGGAGATAAAAAGGCAAAACCCTCACCAATTGTGGAAGGGTGCAAACCCAGTGTCAGATTTAATGATTTGAGGTGTTCGAGTGAACATCTCAACTCAGACGATCTCCAGAGTACTACATCATCCATAATTTACACTTTCGGCCAATACTACAAAGATAGATTTTCTAGTAGAGGAGATGAAGAAAGTGAAGGTGAAAAAATAGGCTCAGAGGAGAAGTTTGGTCAATTCTGGTGGATGGCTGAGATCATTCCCATTGATAGGGAGGAGCATCCCTAGGCAGTTGGTGGTATCAAAAATTTATTATCAATTAAAAAGAGTAGCGTAAACTTATAGGACAAGGCTTGGTGAACCTTGATACGGCATAGGCTGAGTCCTACCTTGACAGACAATTTGTGGGCTCGAAAAAAGCGACCCTAATCGCATGAATTATGGCTGGCTACAAGATTGATGCAGCCAAATAAATTGCTTGAGAGATTAGAGATAGGGAGATAAGTATCGATATGGTGATGGACTTCCCTTGTGTCTCTTAACATAAATATTAATAGATGTGGGAGTACTAGAGCTCCTAGGGATTGACCATTTTTTGAGGCTGAAGACCACAACAAATTTGGGTTTAATTAGAGATAATACTAGCCCGATCTCCAAGTTGGATAAGTTAGGGCCCACTATGATCCATTGCAATTTTGAGGTCGGTGGCCATAGAAATACACCACAGAATTCACCGATACAGGTGTAGCCCCTACTAGGACTAGCCATTATGAGCCTTGAGCCTCTGATGTAGTAGGTACATCATAGACTTAGCCTCTATCACCCACTGCTGTACCACGACCATCCATATTCAGGTCATTTCGGTTAGGCTATGTATTAGTGCTACAATCATTCTTATTAGATGTACAGAAAGGCTGAGTACAGTGGAAATAAAAGTGATACTTATAGTGGAAGTAGTGAAACCATGGGTCAAAAAAAGGATTAAGAAAGAAATGAGGTTGAAGTATATGAGGTTTGATGATTTTGAGAAGTGTATTAGCCGACAGCTTAAGGGTATTCAATCCCCAGAGCTAGCTGTGGTGCAGAAGTTAGTGGATGATTTACAAAATAGGTTGATCCTCGCAATGCCCACTATTGAGGAGATCCATGAGAAGAGAGAGTCAAGAATATTTAGGGTTTTGTTGATTTGAACCCTACATCTGGTGAAAAGGTAAAGAAAAACAAGAAAAAGAAGACAAGAAGAATGGAGGAACAAAATATTGAGTCGCAAAAGCAGTCACTATTCAGAGTAAGATGACTGAGAGGTGAGGGTCCAAGAGATGGTGATGGGGCTGGTAGTTTGAGATTTGCTGATGCTATTGACTTAAACAGCAGTAGTACAGCCCCACCACCTAAGCTACTTTTGAGTGATCGACCACCACTGACCACTGTTGCTAGTAGTGTTTTGATAGCTATTAGGATCGCTGATGTTGATAGTGGAACTAGTTTAAGGTCTCACATGCTGATCTTACTTGATTTGGAACCTAGGGCGCCCAGGTATGTCTTCACCCCTTGTTTTATATTTCTAGATGCACTGGGTATAGTGCATAAGTATTTAGTTGGGGGTGGGGGTGTATCGCATTGCCGTCGCGGGTTGTTGTTGAATCTAGTATATGTGTGACTGCTGTGAATCTAGTCATGGCATTAGAATTAAGGATAAAACAATTTTGGAAAACCATTGCATGAACTAGATAGGTAGAAACTAGTAATGTGACCCTTTACATAAATAACCAAATATTATAAATAAATAAAACCAAATCAATTCGTAGCAATCGTAGTCATGTTCTTGGCTTTAACCCCGAAAAGGCGACTTTTAGCCACTAATAGACATAACTATAATCAAAGTAATTGAATAGATGAATAAATATATTAAAAAGCTAAAGTAAAGAGAAATAAACCCTAAATAAAGTGTGTAGCAGTCCCTCTCCAAAGCCAAAGACATTAAAAAGTAATTACAATGTGTTCAAAGTATCATATATATAGTATGCAAGGTTTGGCCATGTTGGAATTAGCCAAGCGTCATGGGATCTAGACCACTGGAATGGAGGGGTTTCCGCGAGACTTATTCCCCCGATCTAAAGGGAGCACCATCCCTATGTCGCCTAGGCACACTGGAATTGTCCATATGCGTCTAAACTTGTCTCAAGCCTTTCTCTTTCCGTCCTAAGCCTTGTGGTGTTGTTTCCACTTGATTTTCCACTTAAGTATCATCTAAATATCATCCAAATCAGCTCATCAAGAATCCTATAATATTAAAAACCATGGATTAGATGTCAAATCAACAAAACATCACGAACAACTAATTAGAAACTCAAGCTAAGAAATAGTTTTGCTTATTTAAATCTTAAACTTAGTCTTGACTCTTGGCTTGATTCAATTCCACTTTCAACATCATAAACAAGTTTTTCCACACAATATTACACATTCAAACTATAAGGAACTCATCATACATATTAGAATCTATTGAGACCAACTACAACAACACCTAGCTTAAGCTAGTAACACTAGCTTTCTCGTCAAACTCTAAGTAAGTAATCAATTTGAATACAAGCTTGTTTGAAAACACCTTTAAACATTGTAATCACATACTTATACACTTAGATGATCAATTATATCATTATTAACACATAAAGCACACAAATTTCCCTAAAAACAAGGCTAGATAAGCTAGGATAACAATACTAAAGTGCTTAAATACGCCCAACATAACCACTCCACACTTAAGGCATTGTCCGTCCTCGAACAAATATTTACTCTAAGAATCATAATTTGAGGAGACTCTACACTTCTACTACAAGAAATACACTCAAGCTAGTACTATAATGACTATATAGAGTTCAAGTTTCTACATTAAGAATGTTACATACACAATTGAAAGTCCAAGAACACTACTCTAAAACATCTTAGCCTCAAGAATTGACTCACCTAGTTGGCAAACCCATACATATAGTTCAATCAAAGAGATCATACAAATTACCCACATTCATCAAACATATTCCCTCACAACAAGAGAGTTACCCATAATCACTCACATAAATGCAATTTATAACAAAATGGGTACAAGAATTAATTTGCTCACTCTCACAAGTAATTCACAAGTTGTACACAATGAACCATAAGATTGCCATTAGTGTAGTACTCTACTATTATCAGAATGATGAAGCTTGGGATCAAATAGGTCTTTAATGGTTGTGATGCAGGCTAAGGGATCAGTAGGAACTATTTTGGCAAAGAATAGTGACTAACTTCCCGAAGTTATTTAATACATCACATAATACAATTAATTCACATTCAATAACCTCATTATACCACTTCTGTCTACACTTATCTTTTGTTTTCCCCATATTATTATGCTCACACATATACACTATGGTGGGAGTGTATTATATTCAAAACTTATTCAATTTTGAATTAATTTTCATTCTTTTCATTACTGTACTCCCAACCACTACACATAATAATTTTTTTCTTGTACACTAATAGCTATTACTAGGGGCTTTAATTTCACCTTTCTCCTACTCGAATTTCCAACTCCTTAACTTAATTAGATTTCAACTAAAGTGCTTAGGAGCTTTGGACCAACTTAAGGTCAATTAAGGAAGGAATCAAGCTACATAAGGCTGCTAAAGAAAAAGTTAAAGGCTCAATGAGGGTTAACTAGGATTATGCACAAGGGTAGGTAAAGGAGGATACGAAACAAGGCTATCAAAGAAATGCCTATATCATCTCCTAAACCCACACTCTTTATTTCACTTTGCACACACATAGACAACACATGCAATAAGGAATATACAAAAATCCTCACATAACACATGGAACATGCTCAATTCAAGTAGGATCATCATGGAATCTCAACCAAACAATAGCATGATTTCCAATTAAGCCAATAGGTACAAGTGTCATAAACATAAGCCTGGGAGTCTCAACAGTAGTAATTCACATAGTCAACATGCTTTTTACAACCAAACCACTTGCATAATGTAATCACACATAGCACCAACAAGAACATCTTACTTATTCCTAACACAAGAAAATTTAAAATTACTCATAAAACTAGGAATTTCCCCACACCACACTTAAAATCTACTATCCCTAAAGTATACTTAAAAGGTAGAAATAAAAATACTCCCTGAGTCCTCTAGGACTAGGTACTAGAATCTTTACGCATCAAGGGGGTCCAAGATCCCCACAGTTAGTTTTCACCATGCTCCTTAGCTCAGGTTTCTCCGTACTCAGACTTCCCATCAACCTATAACTCAAATAAACAAAAACTAGTGAAGTAAAAACTAAAAAATACTAAACATTAACACCTACCTTAACTTGAGTTGCTTCCCAAGCCGCGTTTGATTTAGTATCATGACACGACCCAATCTACACTTTTTATTTTCCTTCATCCTCTTCTACACACTCGGATGCTATCTTCTTATTCGTTTCTAACCTCTTGAGTATGAAATCTCAAGGTCAACAACTTTCACAATAATAAACACTTCAGGTTCATCAATTTTCATCATTTTGGGCTTAGGTATTGGAGGCTTGGGTAGCTCAATAAGGAAGTCTGAAGAGGTTTTTTGTGGAATAGACTCCACCACCCCATACTTATCCCCTTCAATGAAACTAATCATGCACAAATCTTTATAGTGGGTAGTGTGATGAGTGGTTTGTACACTTTGAAAATCGTCTCTTTATTATCCAGCCTTATTGTGATGTGCCCTCTCTTACATCTATCAATGTTTCTCCCATCACCAAGAATGGATGTCCCAAGATAACTGGTACTTTTTTATTTGCCTTAAAATCTAAAACAATAAATTCACTTGGAATATTTAACTTACCAACCTTTATGAGAACGTCCTCTATGACTTCTTCAGGATGGGTTATGGTCCCATTTGCCAGTTGCAGTAACAAGGAGATAGATCTCAGCTTCCCCAATCCCAAGTGTTAAACAAAGAGAAGGGAATCAAATTGATGCTTGGACCTAAGTCACTAAGTGTGTAGACCACCTCACTATTTCCAATTTTAATGGGAAGAGTGAACTTCCTAGGGGTTTTGAGCTTTTTAGGCGTCTTCTGCATCACCACTGAGCTACATTCTTTAGTGAGTGCTACTATATCAACATCCTACAGCTTAACTTTCTTTGTGACTACATCCTTCAAGTACTTAGCGCACTTGGGAATTCCTTGCAAAATATCTAAAAGAGGTAAGTTAATGTATAGCTCTCTGAGCATGTCAAAGAACTTCTTGAAGCACACATATTCCTTTGATTTTATAAGCCTCTATGGGAAAGGTGGTGGTGGTCTCTCCTTCACCTTTTCAACAACTTTTGATTTTCAGTACTCAAACTTCCTCAAATTTTCAGCAACTTTTTTGATACCTTTGAGGGAATCAACTATACATCCACCTCCTTAGTTTTCTTTGGAGCTTCTTCATTCAGCTCCTTACTACTCCTAAAAATTATTGCCATTACTTGTTTAGGATTTTCTATATCACTTGGCAGATCACCTTAAGTCCAGGCATTTTGTGCCTACGTATCTGGCTATTTGTAACTCCAAACTCCATGTAGCTGGTTGTTGGCTCTTTATATCTATTACCAATTGAGCTTGAGCAGCCATAATTTGCTTTAGCATCTCTTCTATATTGCTAGTCTGGGTTGTGGTCTGATTTCCTTGTATCTGTTGCTGTTGGGAATTCCAAGGTTGATTTGGTAGCTGAGTCTACCACTTTAAATTATAGGCATTCCGATAACTCAGCATTTGCACATTGCCCGCAAACATCACAGACTCAGGATTTGTAGCACTCATAGCCGTTGAATGCCCACTATTACCACAAACCTTATATTAACCTGCAGTCTGTTGAATTACATTAATTATAGCTGCAGGCTATGTAACCCCCAATTTCATGTTGCTGAACTAAGTATTCAGCTGATTTTGTAGTGTGGCAATCTAAATAAATATAGTGATAAATTGGTCCACCTCCAACACACCTGCAACCTTCTTTGTAGTATTTTTTGAGTCCGAATGCCACTAAAGATTCCCTTGAGCAATTCGGTTCAACAAAGTATATAGATCATCATAAGTCAACCCAAAGCTTGAACACCTACAGCTGAATCTAGGAAATTTTTCATGTTATTCAAGTGCCACAATAAAAGTGTGATATAATACCTCATTAGACTGCTGATTATGTGGACAGTCCTGAAGAAGATCTTTGAACTGCTCCTAATCATAATATAAATTCTTATCTGGCTTCTATTTGAAGCATAAAATCTTATTGTGAAGTCTCACAGTCTTGCCAGAAGGGAAAAATTGGATGAGAAATTTTGGGCGAAGTTATCCCAGGTTGTGATTAAACTTTCCGAATCAGGGTTCAACCACTTCTTTGCTTCCCCCAATAGTGAAAAGGGGAATAGTATTAGCCTAACATAATCTGTTAACACACCCTTAGGGATGAATATGTCACTAATCTCCAAAAAGTTCTATAGATGGTCTTGTGGATCTTTATGTGAAAGCCCTGTAAACTATCCACTACTGATCAAAAGCTGCACCATGTTATGTTTCAGCTCAAAATTACCTCCAGCAGCTGGTTTATGAAAAAGAGAGGTCAAATTTGTCAGAAGTGGGATTGCCACTTCACGAACTATCCTACGGGTTGGTTGATCTTCAGCCATTAGAGCAAGATTTTCTTGTTCCTCTTGCAATTGCGGGATACGGGGGAGAAGGATTGTTTTTCTCCTTTATTGATGAAAGCATTGCTTGAGTTTGGGGCTTGGTTTAACCAATTTCCTATCCCTTTTCAGCTTACTACTCTGAAAGTAAAAGTAAGAAAAAAATAGTTGCCATTTACATGTCCCCAACAACGGCACCAAAAACTTGTTGTGCCCAAGCATACATGCAAGTGTATCGTGCCTCAGAAGTAGTAAAGTGGCCCTTTTACAAGCCAAGTATCGATACCACAGGGACTAGTGTTAAGGAACTATCCAATTCTAGTTTAACTATTAAGATTTATAAGTGCAAATGTAACCAAAAGAGTTTTGAAGGTTTGTAAATTAAAAGTAAACTGAAACAATGCGGGGAAATAAAGACTTTGAAAAATCAATGGATGAAAAACCCAGGGCTAAAGCATTATGAACAATTATACTATGCTATTCAACTCATTGGTTAAGTTACTTATCATGGCTGTTGATCAAGGGGTTGATTTCATGATCATAGTCTCCCAACCTCTAACCACCTATCTAAATTAGACCCACAACTACATCATTGAGCAGGAAAGTGAGAACCAAGGTAAACACACTTATATTTCATCCCATAGTGAACCAAGTAAGGCTTCTACGTATATCCTTATCCTAGATTCTAATTCAAACCCCTATTTTATAAAAGATTAGAACCCTACTCTATTTACCTCCATATTTTACCTTCCTATCCCCCTCTCGAGATCACAAGGTCGACAATATATGTATTCTAATTGTCTATTAGTAGTCATGTTCTTGGCTTTAAGTTAGTAAAGGGGGATTTTAGCTACTAATAGACATAACTGTAATCAAAGTAATTGAATAGATGATTAAATCCATTAAAAAGCTAAAGAAAAGAGAAATAAACACTAATTAAAGTTTGTGGAAGCCCCTCTCCAAAGCCAAAGACATTCAAAAGCAATTACAATGTGTTCAAAGTGTCATATATGTACTATGCAAGGTTTGGCCATGTGGGAATTGGCCAAGCATCGTGGGATCTAGCCTACAAAAATAGAGGGGGAGTCGTGATCCTTAGTCCACCAGTATAAACGGGACACTGCGGTCCTTAGTCCACTATTCTACAAGGGGTTCCTCCCCTATATCGCCTAGACACACTAGAATTGTCCACTTGCGTCTAAACTTGTCTCAAGCCTGTAATGCTATATACATCCCAAATATAGACCAACTTATCATAGATAAAAGTATTTGAACTCGAGATAGGTCTTTGAGCTTAACGTTAAAGATAAGTGTTAAGTTAAGTAGAGGGATCAATATTTTGGAAAAATTAAGAGAAAATAATTGAGGTGCTTGCTTGACTTAATTAAGCTAATAGGTGACTAGTAGGTGCATCACCTACTTATAATATTGGACTAAATTGAAGCCTATATTATTGGACATATTAAAGGCCCAAATTAAGTAAAAGAAAAAGGGAAAGATGAGGAGCCCAACACCAAATCTATTTAAGGCCCAAATATCCAACCCAATACCTATTCTATTTAAGGCCTAATATGGTGTGATCCAATTAGAAATAAACCAAGCAGGTGCATCACCTACTTGAACTTTTTGAGCAGCTTAAATATAAAAGTAGGTGCATCACCTACTTGGACTAATTTTGACAATTATGTGGCTGGAAATGAGCGAAAAAGAGGCAGTCAAGTGAAAGGATTTATAAGGTCCATTTATTTTATTTTCTCTTCATTATTGCAGAAAAAACCAGATTATAATTAGCTCCCTCTCTCTTTTCTCTCAAGGCTAAAACAACCGCCTCTTTTCTCTCCTAGGGTTCTTGAAGAAACCCTCCTTATTTCTAGCCAAGGTAAGTGAAAATAACTATGGTTTATATTTAATCATGTCATGGAAAGTGTAATACCCCAGAAAATTTTTTGTTGATATTTTGTGCGTAAACGTGTTGGGTTCTATATTCTAAAATAAATTATAAATTTTCAGTGCAGAATGTCTTAGATTATAACCCACTATTGAGTAGAGTATCGAATAATCTTTCTAAGGATATGTGGATCATCCAAAGCGGACACCCGAGCGATGAGTTATGAACATTCCGATCGAACCATGAATAGTAGTGAACAGTAAAACATGCAGGAAAAAGTACTAAGGCCTGGCGTATTTTTACTCCAAATATTAACTATCATAAATCCTTGTACATAATGATCTGGGTGATCTAATATATATCAACGGAAAGCTCTGCGAGTCTTCTTTCCAATGAAATTGGTTTCATCCAATTTGTCTATCGGAGCAAAAAGTTATGGTCGATCTACTTCAGCCTATCAAAAGCAAATTTTTGGGTCAATTTCAAACGATCATAACTCCTCGTACACAATGATCTGGGTAAGATACTATATATCAATGGAAAGATATGAGAGTCCTATTTCTAATGAAATTAGTTTCATCCAATTTGGATATCAGAATAAAACGTTATGGTTGATTTACTTCAGACTATCAAAATAGTCCACCAAAGGATAGATTCGAGAATTATTTAATTTTTAGGGGCATTTTGATCAATCTCCCTCACCTAAAATCCTTCCAAACCCTGTATTAAAGCCTATTAGAAGCATTATATGTTATATTTCATCAAATTCCCTCAAAAAGAAAATCCTAAGCTCCAATATCCAACTTCAAGAACCTCCAAAGTTCACCATTAATTCTGCAAATTTATTCAAGATTCCAAGTTCCTAGT